>NC_061509.1:101031121-101045814 GCF_022539505.1 Lolium rigidum | reverse complement strand
CTCGATCGGAGAACGTTGAACGAGATGGCGCGATCGAGAAAAAAAACAATGCCGCAGAGGCTGCCATCCGGGCCCTACATCCCTCGGCGGTGCGGATTTGCGTTGACTCGGCCGGCGAACCCGAGATTTCGAGATGCACCACGTCCCGGGCCACCATACGCGACGTTTTGGCCGCTTTCGTCGGGCTAGGTGGCCTCAAAAACGAGAAAAAAAAAGTTTTGACATGCACCACGGAGGGACCAAAAATCGTCGGCCATGGTACACCAGCAACCACGGCGCGACTTCAACTTCGTCGGCCATGGAAACTTTTCTTGTAGTGAAGGCAAGGTTAGTAGCAAAAGGTTTCAGCCAAATTCTAGGTATTGACTATAATGATGTATTCTCTCTGGTTGTGAAGCATAGTTCCATTCGTGCATTCTTTGGTATTGTGGCTATGCATGATCTTGAGCTTGAGCAGTTAGATGTGAAGACTGCTTTTCTGCATGGTGAGGTTGAGGAGGAGATATACATGGACCAACCTGAAGGTTTTGTTGTGCGTGGAAAGGAGGACCTTGTTTGCAAGTTGAAGAGGTCCCTTTATGGTTTAAAACAGTCTCCAAGACAGTGGTATAAAAGGTTTGATTCATTTATGATTGCACATAAGTTTAAGAGATCTCAGTATGATAGTTGTGTTTATATCAAGTTTGTTAATGGATCACCAATATACTTGTTGTTATATGTTGATGATATGTTGATTGCTGCCAAGAGCAAGAAAGAGATCACTACTTTAAAGTCACAATTAAGTAGTGAATTTGAGATGAAGGATCCTAGTGCTGCTAACAAAATACTAGGTATGGAAATTACAAGAGACAGAAAATCTAGTGTGATATTTCTTAGCCAGCAAAATTACATTCAGAAAGTTCTTCATCGTTTTAATATGCATGATGCAAAGTCTGTTAGTACACCAATTGCTTCTCACTTCAAATTGTCAGCATTGCAATGTCCTAGTACTGAGGAAGATATTTAGTACATGTCACGAGTTCCATATTCTAGTGCTGTTGGTTCCTTGATGTATGCCATGGTTTGTTCTCGTCATGATTTATCATATGCTATGAGTTTGGTCAGTCGATACATGGTTGATCCCGATAAAGAACATTGGAAAGCTGTTAAGTGGATTTTCAGGTACCTTCGTGGCACATCCAAATCTTGCTTAAAGTTTGGCAAGACCGGTGAGGGACTCGTAGGCTATGTGGATTCAGATTTTGTTGCCGATTTGGATAAGAGAAGATCCCTCACAGGTTATGTGTTCACTGTTGGGGGATGTGCTGTGAGTTGGAAGGCAACATTACAACCTGTTGTTGCCAAATCTACGACCGAAGCAGAATATATAACAATTAATGAAGCTTGCAAAGAGTCTGTTTGGTTGAAAGGTTTGTATGCTGAGCTTTGTGGAGATGATTCTTGCATTAACTTGTATTATGACAGTCAAAGTGCAATATACCTTACTAAAGATCAAATGTTCCATGAGAGGACAAAGCACATTGATATCTAGTACCATTATGTTCGCGACATTGTTGCTCAAGGTAAACTGAAGGTATGCAAGATAAGTACTCATGATAATCCTGTTGATATGATGACAAAGCCAGTTCCTGTTTCCAAGTTTGAGCTTTGCTCGAGCTTGGTTGGTATAACTGTTTAGCCCAAGTGGCTGTTGGCGCCAGCAAGTGTTTTTCTTTGTTGTTCAGATTGTTGAAGCTCATGCTACAAGATGGAATTTGTCTCAAGGTGGAGTTTGTTGTATTGTGATCCAAATTCATATACTAAAGGGAGGCTAACTTCTGACGAGCGGAGCGAGGCCCGTCGCCAGAGGCTTGGGCCGAAGCGTAGTTATAGTTATTAGCGTTATGTTTCCAGCAAAGAAATGGTAGGCCTTATTTACCTTCTCCGTGGAGATCTCAACATATTTCAGGACTGTAGGAGGTGTTACCTCAACTGAACCGATTCATTCTTTAACTTTTTTGGGAATGCTTTTAGGGCACACGATTTTTTTGAGACTTCTCTTAGGTACTTGATTCTTCTATAGTTAGGATGCCATTAATTTTTTAGCTGAATCAAATAGCCATAATTTTGTTGTGCTTTTGCAGCTCTATCTTTCTGAACTACCGGTCAAAAGCTTTACGTTCATGCCATTCAAGCAACATGTTCTACTATTTTTGTGTTTTCTCTAGCTTCTAGGAACAATCGTGGAAATGCTTTACGTCTCCACACGATATAGAGTATTATTAGATCTATTTGAAATTATATATTTTCATGACTACTAGGCCATTATCGTTTCTTTACAAGGCACATGTTCATTGAGAATGAACTCACACATGCTAGGTTGAGAGAACTTCAGTCTTTGATAAACAAACGAAGAAGCTGCATCATTACAACATTGGGGATGGACTATTGACCACCATTTGTACTAAATACTCTTTTAAAGTTTCTTGCCCAGCTCAAGGCAGCAACACGGAGAGGTGTCTCCCAAGTTTGGAAACTACACTATAATATCTGATAGGAAAAAGGTATTTTATGACCTATTTTTAGACGTAACTATTACTTATCTATTTCTAAATGCAAGTTTGCCAAATTATAGGGCCTGATTTAATGCAATTTCATAACACAAGGCCCGCTGAATGCAATTAATCGCGTGTTTCCAAATCACAACAAAGGTATTGCCTTAGCCATATATATGGAAAAAATCCAAATTGCTGGTTTTGGAGGAGAGGAATTGAGAAAGCACATAGATGCATCAAGCTACTCCTACACCAAGCATGGTTTTGATGTAACAATGGCTCTAATGGAAGAAGAAAGTGAGAAAGCTCTCAAGTGGCTGAGCAACATTCCTAGAGAGTGTTGGGCTAGGTATGCAATGGATGTCAATTACAAATCTGACATGGTTGTGAATAACCTGAGTGAAGTATTCAACAAGATGATCTGGATGTGAGATGCAAACCTGTGAAGACAATGTTTGTGGGTATCAGAAATAAGATCATGAGTAAGCATGAGACTAAAAGAACATGTGCATCACCAGGTGGGTCATCACCCCAACTTTCTCAGAAAAAGCTAAAAGAATCTAAGAAATGGAGCGGACCTTGCATTGCAAAGACATCAATAGATGATTTATGGCAAGTGAGCATAGATGAGAAAAAGGTTTATGCAGTGTATTTGGGAAACAAAACTTCTGGTTGTAGGAGATGGGACATGACTGCAATTCCATGCAGCCATGACATCTCTGCTATTTACAAGTCCAAGCAGCACCACGAAGATTTTGTAAGTGATTTCTTCAAAAAGCCAATGTATTTGGAGGCTTATAACCCAATGGTGTACCACGTGCATGGCAAAGATTTGTGGACAAAACTACTAGTCCAGACATTGACCCACCAATTTTGAAAATTGACTTGGGCATGAAATAATAGGAGAGGAGGAAAGGGAAGTTTCAACCAACAAAACCAAAGGTTTCCTCTAGGATGGCCACAATCACATGCAACAACTGCAGCAGGCCACATATGCTTAAATTTCACTAAGCCACTGAAGCCTTCCTTGCAAATAAGAAATAACCAGCACCATGTAACTTTGGTCTTTCTTACACATGTTTTTTGTTTGTTTTTTCTCTTCTAATGCATCTATTGGCCCTTTTTTTTGCAGGAAAGTAGAGCTTCATACGAGAGTGTTGCAACACGTGAAAGTGCATGGAGCCCCCGTGTGTGGTTTTGGTACTTAATGATAATCATTATAGACTAATGTTTACATTAAGTTACGATTGTAGGATTTGTTCATAATCAATGCTTGAACCATATGTTGATTTCAAGGTTGCAAGACGAAGAAAATGAAAAAGATCAAGTGACAAGTATGTCTTGAAGAAGAAAATGGAGTGAACTCTCATATGTATCTTCAGGACATCGACAATATGAACAAAGAAGAAAATGAAGTGCAGGCTCAAGATGAGCCATCTCAAAAAGATCATATGCTTGAAGCTTGCCATCCATATGGTCAACATAGATATATGAAGATATGTTGAAGAAGAGGCTTTCCGACATTGGAGTATGGGGGAGCAATCCGCAAAGCTTCATCAAGCAAGCAAAATCAAGAAAAATGTTCCATCTTGTTGCGGTCAAGATCCTCATCATCTCGCTCAAGTGGAATGCGCAAGGTTTGTTCTTGATATGGTTTCTTTATTACCGGTCTCTTGGTTCTAGTGGAGAGATAAGTTTATAGGATAGATAGTTGTACTACCAAGAGGGGCTTTCGAGTGAGTAACTTAATCGCATCGTTCGGAAAGAGCACAAACCTTTGCATCCTTGGCATCATATTTCATGATTCATATCAACTTGAGAATTTATATCTTGTGTTAATCTCCATGACAAGCTTTATTTCTTCGAAAACGGAGTTCGCATGAAAAACATATTGCGATATTGGAGGTTTTACCGGGTTGTCTTTTATAGTTAGTCAAAACTTTCATCAATTGTTTATACGGATGAAGCCCGGTGATCAGGGGGGTACGTGAGCACCCCCTAGCTACTTGACACGTGTCTAATGGCATCCAATAGTCCGTTAACTCTCCAAAACGAATCTTGGCACCCAAATGTTGGCACCAAATTCAGATGAAAAATGGATCAGTTCAGATGGAAAAAAAAAATCCACGGCTCCAACAAAAATCAAGAGACGAAGCCCTGGCCACCGGAGTGCTCATCTGGCGAGTGCTTCTCTCTGCATGCGGCGGAATCGCCTCCGACCTCCGGCTAGCCGCTCGCGCCAGCACCTCCGACCTCCGGCTAGCCCCCAGCGCCATCACCTCCGACCATGCCCAATCTTCGCCGGATTCCATTTCCGCACCACCGCTCCTCCTGCCGCCAGCGCGGCTCTTCAGTCTTCCCCACCCAAATTGAACCAGGTCACATCAGGATTGGGCGCAATTTGGGGAAGGCGGCGTGCGGGGCAGTGGGCCAGCGGTGCGGATGCCTCGGTGATACGGGGGCGGGCCGGCGAGGTGGAGGTGGAGCGGCGGATGCGGCGACGGTCGGCAAGGCAGGGGAGGCCGGAGCAGAGGCCGGCGAGGTAGGGGAGGACGGACGGCGACGCGCCTGCATCCGCATGATCCCGGCCATGCCATGGATGCAGGTGGATATGGTGGTGCTCCAGGGACGCTGTTGCCGACCAGTAGAGCGTCGGCGAGGAAGAACATGGACGCTGTTGCCAAATTGGAAAAAAGCCCCAAATCCAATCTTCGATTCCCGCGGCTAGGAAGAGTGCTCGTGGTCGACAGCCGTCAACGCGGGTGTGGCAGAGGAGATCCCTTGCCCTCCGACCGGCGGACGACGCGCGGTGGTGGAGGATGGACAGCGACACGCAGCGAACGACGCGCGGTGAACGACGCGCGGTGGTGGAGGATGGCCAACGTCTGTGCCGCCCCGGTTCCCCGCACTCCGGTGGTCGCTGACCACCGTCGACCTCGACCGCTGTAGAGCGCTCGCTAGAGCAGCCGAGCTCGAGCGCGCCGCTACAGAGGAGGGGAGGAAGCCGGCACCTTCTGGGCGACGACGGCGAGGAAGGACGCGCCAGCGGCAAGGACGACGGCGAGGAGGATTATCGCGCGCAGGGACACCCGATTCCACTTCGCCTCTCGTTGGTGAGGGAGGAGCAGGGTGGGAACGAGAGGATTGGGATTTCACGACCGTTTGATCTCCGTTAGCATCTACTTCCGGGGGGCGAATCTAAAAGCAAATCCAACGGTATCTACGGGGTGCTCACGTACCCCCTGAACACCAAATCCACTCTCTTTGTTTATATCCTACATTATTGGACTATGATGGTTCTCTGCACGATATTGTAGAGATCGTTACCATCTTAGAAATGAGCCCAAGATCATCAAATCTGAATGCTCTAGTTTTGGTCGTTTTGGTTTCAGCTAATTCTAGCTTTTCCACGGTCGTAGACTCCAGCCCCGGGAGGCCAAACACTCTAGTCTGAATCCTTTTTTCCCTCCAGGACGGAGACTCCAGTGCTACATTGTTGTAACGATTAGATTTCGCGCGGGTGGGTTGGGGGCTATAAAAAGGCCCCTTCTTCCCCAAGGGCTGGTAGGTTCTCATATTTCCTCTCTCCTCCATTTTTTGACATTGAAGAGCTTCCCATCTGTTCCTCCTATGATTCTTGCATCTTCTTGAGTGAAAAGAGAGAGGATATCTAGTTCTATATTTCCACCAAAGAAATTCCTCTCTAAGTGAGGGGAACATTTTAGATCTCGACCGTGGAGTTCTTTGTGTATTTCCTTTGTTCTTCCCCTCTTATTCCCCCAATAGCTTTTGTAGCTTGGTGGAATTTGAGAGAGAAGTATTTGAGAACCTTGTGTGTTCTTACCAATGCCTTTGGTGCATCGATTTGATTTCTCCATCGTGATTCGTGGAAGTAAAAAGTGAGAAACTCTTCTTTTCAAACCCTAGACGGCTTTGTGGCTTAGTTCTGTTCCTGGGGCCTCCAGTTGAGTTGTGTAGATTCGTCAAGCGTGAGGCCTTTGTGGGAATTTCTAGAGAGCCTCCAATTAAGTTGTGGAGATTACCCCCAAGCTTGTACAGGTTTGTGATCGCCCTCAAGGGTCCCTTGGTGTGTCAAGGACTTCCCTTTCAGTGGGAAGGCTCGTGGAGAATATGGTGTGAGGCCTTCGTGGCGTTTGGACTGCTTTTTCCTCCACACCGCTCCAACGGAGAGTAGCACTCGCAAGAGTGTGAACTTTGGGATACATCATCGTCTCTGGCTGTCTGCTGCCTTGGATATCTCTATACTCAAGTTCTTTACTTATGCACTTTACTTTGTATAGCCTTCGTGTTTGAAGTTATGTATCTTCCTATCACATAGTTGATTGTCTTGCTTAGCATAAGTTGTTGGTGCAAACTAAACTCTAGTTTTATTCCGCATGTATTCACGCCATTATCGTAAAAGTTTTAAACCGCATACTCACCAATCCCCCCGCCTCTCTAGGCGGCATCCGTGTCCTTTTAGCACACACCTCCAACACTTGCAACAGCTCCCACAAGCCTTAATCCTCACGAACTTCTCCTTGTTACCGTTACACACTTTCAGCAGATCAAAGATCATATACTCCCCTTTTCATGTCTTCCTTCAGAGCCTCTCATTCCATCTTATTAGCCTTCAGTATGCATGCCTTGGTTCTCTGCACCTGCCTCAGCTCAGCAACTTTTCTTGAAATCTTCGAGTTCATCATCAAGATCTTGACATGATCCTCTCGTAGATCTACTGCCTCACACTTTTCTCTGTTTCATCTTCAAATTTCTTGACATCAATTAATAGGCTCCCATATTTCTTCTCTATCTTCGTTTTCTCTGCAAAAAAAAAGTCCTCAATAAACTTGGCATGCTCTATTTCGTTTTCAATCCTAGCTGAGTTGCTAGAATAATACATTTCACGTAATTTTTTCAAATCATTTTGTAGCTTCTTCAGCCACTCTCACATCTACCCATGAATGATACCCACGGTTGTTTACATGTTGCAGTAAAATCAAAACATTAGTCATCTAATTGATAACACAATTTAAAACTGCAAATAGAACATGATGGAGCTAAAATAGAAGTAATATTTTTAGTCCATCTAAAATACTAGGAAAAATAGAAAAGCATTTGTAGTGGAGCAAAAATACTTGGATTATGACTAAACACTGCAAATATGAATTGATATAAAAGAACCTGATGTGCAACACTAAACATTCCTACTACAACAAATCCAAACTAAGATATGTCAAACTCCATCTTATCACTCTATCATATCAAACTATAAGCCTTTAAAACTATAAGATCTCAATTTAACAGTGCTTCATTCCTATATATATAAATAAATGATTGCTCAAATGCAGATAACAAACATTCACATTCTCGACATAGCAAAGGTAGAATCAGCGCCCCATATTCGGTTAACCATAAAATTAGTAGACGATTTTGCTTACAATTAGTAAATATTATGTTGATAAACTGGTAATAAGATCTTGCATGTTCCAACAGCAAGCTCAAAATACAGGGTCCTAATAAATATTCATTGGGGGCAAAAATATATTCACTCTGAGTGCAAAACAACCTCAGGCCACAAGCCTATTCTCTTGGATAATGCGCTGTGCAGGGCCAAATGTCAAATCTTTCGCTAAGAAGACTACTGGTTTCAATGCGGTGATCTGATTCAGTTAACAAAAGGAGTGGTAGCGAAGGGAACCAGAATGATGACTGCAGTATGAAGAGTAAATCACAGGCTTCGATCAGTTAGGGCAGCTACAAGGGCTTGGCTGAAGGAACGGAATTCACTGAAGAAAGTCAGCACAAATGTTAACCACACAATTCAGTACATGGACGTTGTTCAAGAGTGGAGACCACTTTCAAACTCTGAATTTGGTTTCAGAATTTTGTGCCACGATAAGTTAAAACAGATATGCGCAGCTGAAACACTAAGTTGGAAAAGGACAGCTAAAGTCAAGTGGTGCAAATTAGGGGACAAAAACACAAAGTTCTTTCACACGATGGCAAGTTACAGATTCAGAAAAAACGAAATTAAATTCTTCAGACTTGGGGATGAGGAATTCTTTAAGGATGAGGATAAACTAAAAATTGGTACAAAATTTTGAACTGTAACTTATTGCTGAAAGAAGAGTTTGGACGACAAATATTGACCTGTCACAGTTATATAATAGCCAGGCAACCCAGCTTCATTCGTTGGCTGATGAGTTCAGTTGGGATGAAATTGCAAGAGCAATTTAGAAGGCACCATCAAACCGGAGGCTGGGACCTGACGGCTGTTGGGGCTGCATCTCGCAGCTCCATCTTCTTCTTCTTCATCTACCTCTCTCAGTCTCATAATCTGTTGTCTCTTGTTTCTCTCACAAGAACACTACACACGCACGCATTAGTAAGGGAAGAAGAAACAAAGCTTTGCCGTGACTCTTCCTTGACTCCCACAATGGCTACATCTTTCTCATTTCTCATGTTACAGACATGCTGATTACATTACAGACCTTAAATAGGCTAACACACCACACGACCATGACCCACTCACCCACTAACTTAATGCAGCACTAACCCAGGCCACTACCGGCCACTAACTTGACCTGGTCAAGCACACACACGCATGCAGCTAACTGACTAAATACACCACCGATTCGCTCTGCTTAATCACATGTAGAACTGACTTGCCGGACCAACCGGCTCCACTTGAACATGCAGGCCATCAGACTCCTTCACGCATCAGTTCCGCGTCGCACAGAACTGCAGCATCACGCCTTGCTACAATCTCAGCTTGGCATCTCGCCATATGCGCGTCCACTGAAGTTTCACCTGACTACATCTCCCAAGCTAGCTAAACTACTTGCAAACGAAATGAACAATGCATATTACATGAATCAAGATTAAAGCTAACAACGGCTTCATCAACGAATTTTACAATTTTTATCTAGAAGATCTCACGACTGGTCTCGTTCAGCTGTTCAATGCTTTCCATAACAGGACTTAAGATTTATCTGGGATTAACTTGGCATACATTGCCTTGTTGCCCAAGCGTGAGACGCCAGAAGAAGTTAAAGATTACAGACCAGTCTCCCTACAACATTCTATCCCTAAACTCATCGCGAAAGTTCTAGCCAAAAGGCTGCATCCAAAAATTAAAGATCTTGTGAATCAGATGCAATCAGGATTTATTAAGAATATATCCATTGTGGAGAACTTCACCACAGAAATTGAAACGGTGCAATTTGCAAACACTACAAGAAAACCAGTGATTGTGCTATAGTTAGATTTCTAGAATGCGTTTGACTCAGTTCATTTTGAAAACATTAGCAGCCACAGGGTTTCCGAGTGAATGGATTGCTCGGGTCGAGGAGATTGTGAAGTCATGTCAAGCTCAGGTTCTTATTAATGGATGGTATGGAAAGAAGTTTAAGATTCAGAGAGGTGTTCGCCAAGAGGATCACTATCGCCATATCTCTTCATTTTTGTGGCTGGCATACTGCAGCCGATGTTTAGAGAGGCCTACGATGCTGATTTCCTCAAACACCCAATCAACAGAATGCACCTCTGCCAGCCTTGCAATACGTGGACAACACCCTTCTGATTCTACATGATTCCGTTCAGCAAGCAGTCTTCGCCGAGCATCGCTTCCCGGTGTTGCGATTCGCCGCTCTTAAGCAGAGTGCCTTTGTAGATGGTTCTTCTTTCACACCTGTCCACCAAAAGTTTCTAATAATAGATATGAGTTTTGTAAGGAATTTCTTTGAAAAGAGGATATTTTCACTACCAGCAAACCAGAGACGGAATTTTTTTTCCTTCACAGACGGTTAATTAATCTTCTCAATCAGGTTTGGAGGGAGAGACTCATTGCGCCAAGAGTCCAAGATTTTGCTTGGAGACTTCTTCGTCGAGCTCTTCCAACCGGTAAAAGTGCAAGTAGGTTTTCCAACCATATTGGTGGAAATTGTGCTAGATGTGGCAGCCTAGAGGATGAAATGCACATGCTATTTCTATGCCCTTTCTCAAAAGCTGCTTGGTTTTCCTTTCCTTGGTATATAAGAACAGATGTATTTGCTGAAGATAACCATTAAATTCCACAAATGCTTAAGGTTTTGTTGGATTGTGCTCACCCACATATCACTATAACTAGTTTATACACTTTTTTGTGGTGCCTTTGGAAGGCAAGAAATGATGCTCTGTTTGGTAAAAAAATTGTAAACCATCGCAGGAGTATCCAGCAGGTAATGCAATCATGCAAGGCTCAAAGCTAGAGGAGGTGATGGTTGTTGACGTGTATAAGTAGATTGCCTTTCCCTTTCCACCAGTTCGGACTTTTGGTTCAAGTGGCTAGTGCATGAAGCTTAACATGTTATCAGAGCCCCAGGTCTCGAGTTTAAATCCTGACTTTCACAATTTATTCTAAATTCCCCCGCAGCCTCTTGCCGTGTGGCGTGTGGTCCTGGCGCTGCCTCTTTGCCTCTCCACACGTGTTGAATTGTCTTCTCGTCTTTCCGTCACACATGAGAGGGGGTGTTGATGTGTATAAGTAGATTGCCTTTCCCTTTCCATCAGTTCGGACTGCTCGTGCTCCTGCTCCTTCTCGGCAACGAGTCCCTGCTATGAGAAGGGAGGAGGAGCATGGGTTTTTTTGAAAGGTAGAAACTTGTATTCATATAATAGCAAGGATACATTTTTTCGATAAAGAGAATATATTAATATCAGAAGATACCAATTACACCCAGGCTCTGCAACAATTCACCACCCTAATGGCAGTACGGATACACATAGCCAAAAAAGAGAAAAGAAAACTAAGAAATAAAAGTCCCGCCACACTAGCAACAGCAGTACATCCACCACCAAGAAAACACATAAAATACAGACTCTCCAAAAGCGACGCCTCCAAGAAGGGAACAGTGCACCAGCGCCATTGTCGCCCGATCAAAGATCTTAGGTTTTCACCCTAAAGATAGTCCCCACTCTCAAAACAATGCCTCCGACAAGGTCATTATCAGACACAACCAGTTAAGGCCAAACCTTGTGTTTTCACCCTTAAAGGAAGGACTCTGAACTTTACCTCTGCTGTCGACCCCACTTTCATAACACAATCACATACAAGATCAACAAGATCGGACGCAGAAACATTGAAACAAACTGAGACATAAAGCAGACCCTCGCGTCGCCCGCAGCGGGCGACTCGGAGGAAACCAAGCTCGCGCCGCCGCAGGCCCCCGGGCAACCTCCCCTCCCCCGCAGCTGCCGCTGGCCTCGCCGCGGTGGCGGCGGCTCCCGCCGCCGAAGGTGGCTGGGGGAGAGCCGCGGTGGACGCGAGGTGAAGGCCGGCACCCCGTTCCCGTCTTCTCCACCGCGTGCGGCGACCGGGCGTCGGTGCTGCACGTCGTTGGGCGGGGCGGCTCGGCGTGGCTGGTGGCGGGTGACATCAGCTCTTGTGCTGCGGAGGCGCGGGCGGGGGCTCGTGAATCGTGATGATCTGCTGCTCCCAGATCCGGTTGCTGGTGCGGTTTGACTCGAGGCGGGGCGGCCTCTCCGGGGATGGCGCTACGGCGGCAGCGCGAGGAGGTGGCTGCAGCTTGGATCCACCGCCTACGGGCGTCGATCTGTTGCTGGGCCTTGTTGCGGCTTCCGACGCAGCGTGAGGCGTTGTTGCCGGGGCTGCACGTGGTGGAAGGCGGCGTGGCGGCGCTTGCAGAGGCGGTAGGTCGGGGGGCGGCCATCATTAGTAGGAAAAGCCTCATCAGTGGCGTACCAAAAATGGATTCTGTGGCGCATGGGAGGTGCGCCACAGAAACTTCGCCACAAAAATAAGGTTTCTGTGGCACACCGGCCCATGCGCCACAGAATTAAGGTTTTTGTGGCGCACGTGTGCTTAGGTGCGCCACAGAAAAGCGTGCGCCACAAAATTGATTTTCAGTGCGCCATAGAATTTGCTTGTATTATACACGATTTTGTGATGCCTGCTATACACATGCAGTTTATAGACAGCAATATACAGAAATATGCAGATATAATATAAATAGCATGTACATTGCACAGATATAATGTAGATATCATCATCACATTACTTACAGCCCGATCGAGATACATATATAGTGGCAAGTGTCAAATGTTTTACATACAAATCTTAATTCATACAAATTTCACAATTTCGAGATACAAAGTGGTCTTCATCCGGTTCCTCCTTTGCTCCCTCCTCTCTACCTACCAGGCTCGCTTGCATCGGGGTCTTCATCTGGTTCCTAGTATGATTAAAATGGAAGAAAGTGAGACCAACAAGTCTGATGCACAAGACAAAATGGAATAAATGCCTCATACATTGTTGGTCAACACAAATACTATGGTCAGAAACCATAGTTGCAGTATACGCCGCAGTATACTTTGCAGAAGGGCCCCCCTTTCCCCGGCCGACGTTCCGTGAACGGGTCCTTGACGAGACAACAACGCCGACCTGCCTCTCCGGTACAGAATTGGTTCACCGGGCAAGAAGGCGAAGAGTGCAGGATGCGGGAGACACGACCTGAAGCGCGGCAACAGGGGCCGGCATGATGCTGGGCAGGTCGGCACGGTCTTTGCATCAAGGACTCGTTCACTGGACGGCGAGGGAAGAAAAGTGGCATCTGCTGCAAAGTACTCTGCACATGTGGAGTCTGACGATAGTGGTGATGGCGATTATCATTATTCCCCCGGTGAGTCCAATCGTGGTCCGGCCATGGAGAAGAGCGCAGGGTGCAGGGGACGCGGCCACAAGGGAGGCGGCTGGGACTGGCGTGGTTCTGCGCCGGAGAGGCAGGTCGGCGTTGTTTTCTCGTCAAGGACTCGTTCACGGAACGGCGGCCGGGGAAAGGTGGGCCCGTCTACAAAGTATATTGCGGCGTATAGGTGACCAAACATTCTAATCATCGGCACTAAAATGGAAGAAAGAGCCAAGTGGTATCTCAACTAGATAGCATATGTCTCATACATTGTTGGTCAACACAAATATTAACATCCAGGGATGGCGTAAGTGAGGCCAAGTCCGATGCACAAGAGATTGATATTTGTGCTATCTTACCAGGCTCACTTACGCCACCCCCAAGTGTACGGTGACCAAACATTTTAATCATCGGCGCTATCTCGAAGAAAGACCAAAATAAACGAATAAGTCCAACTCAAATACAAGCCAAGTAGTATCAAATGAAATGACAAGGGCCTCATACTTTGTTGGTCGAAACAAAATATTAACATTCAGGGATGGGGTCAGCGAGGCCAGGTAGGATGCACAAGAGATTGATATTTGTGCCATCGCACCAGACTCACTGGCCCCACCCCAGAGTGTACAAGTGACCAAACAATTTAATCATCGGCACTAAAATGGAAGAAAGGCCAATGCAATTAAGAAGTAGCTAGTATGAAAAATGGAATGCCTCATACTTTGTTGATCGAAACAAATATTAACATTCACTACAAGAAAAGTTCTGATAGACAACGTCTCAAAATCGTCCGCTAAGGGGTATTTTTCGTCGCCTATGGGCCTAACCCGACGATATGGGTTCTGTTGTCGAAACTGCGTCAGGCAAAGTCCTACGACGATTTTTTTCGGTCCGTCGCGCTTGGGCGCCCTTCCGCCACGGAAAATCGGACCGTTGCGGAAGTGTTTACGGGAGCCCGTTGACTGCCGATGTCATGCAAGGCGACACGTGGCGGACGCGCGATCGCGGTAGTTAACGGCGTTAACCGCTGAAACCCCGTGGTAGATGGAAGGCCCACACGAGGCCTGCCACGTCTTAAGCGGGCCGGCCCATTAAGTTTGCGGGCCGGGCCAGCGGACTTAGTTTGACCGGTCAACTATATAGCTGGGCTGGTCCATTAGTTACGTGGGCCGGGCCTAACCTCTAAGGTTGGTGGTCAAAAGATTATTGGGCCGGCCCACTAAGCATGTGGGCGGGCCGAATGCACTCGTTTGACCGGTCAACGAGGCAAAAGGGCCGGCCCACAAAACATGTGGGACCCACTTTCATGTTATCGGGCCGGCCCATTTACCATGTGGGGTCCACCTTAAAGCAAGTGGGCCGGCCCAAGAAGTTATTGGGCCGGCCCAATTAGCATGTGGGTCCCACTTAATATGTGGGGTCCACCATATAGCAACTGGGCCGGCCCAACACGCTAGTGGGCCGGGCCAAAAAC
>NC_061509.1:100982694-101031021 GCF_022539505.1 Lolium rigidum | reverse complement strand
GAGCTGCCTAACATGATCAAGATCATCTATCCGTAATACTCTATGTTGTGTTTGTCGGGATCCGATGGATAGAGAATACCATGTTATGTTAATTATCAAGTTATTACATATGTGTTGTTTATGATCTTGCATGCTCTCCGTTATTAGTAGAGGCTCGGCCAAGTTTTTGCTCTTAACTCCAAGAGGGAGTATTTATGCTCGATAGTGGGTTCATGCCTCGCATTGACACTCGGGACAATGGATGTAAAGTTCTAAGGTTGTGTTGTGCTCGTTGCCACTAGGGATAAAACATTGGCGCTATGTCCGAGGATGTAGTTGTTGATTATATTACGCACCATACTTAATGCAATTGTCTCGTTGCTTAGCAACTTAATACTCGGAAGGGGTTCGGACGATAACCTGAAGGTGGACTTTTTAGGCATAGATGCAGTTGGATGGCGGTATATGTACTTTGTCGTAATGCCCAATTAAATCTCACTATACTTATCATGACATGTATGTGCATTGTTATGCCCTCTCTATTTGTCAATTGCCCGACTGTAATTTGTTCACCCAACATGCTTTTATCTTATGGGAGAGACACCTCTAGTGAACTATGGACCCCGGTCCATTCTTTTATACTGAAATACAAATCTGCTGCAATACTTGTTTCTACTGTTTTCTTTGCAAACAATCATCTTCCACACAATACGGTTAATCCTTTGTTACAGCAAGCCGGTGAGATTGACAACCTCACTCGTTTCGTTGGGGCAAAGTACTTTGGTTGTGTTGTGCAGGTTCCACGTTGGCGCCGGAATCCCGGTGTTGCGCCGCACTACATCCCGCCGCCATCAACCTTCAACGTGCTTCTTGGCTCCTCCTGGTTCGATAAACCTTGGTTTCTTTCTGAGGGAAAACTTGCTGATGTGCGCATCATACCTTCCTCTTGGGGTTCCCAACGAACGTGTGAGTTACACGCCATCACCTACCCGGGGTCTTCCCCCCGACATAATTTGTTCTAATAATAGAATCATAAGGTAACTTCATTCTCTTTCTAGGGAAGTGTTCCATACCTTTCTTGAGAGGAAATTGATATTTAATATCACCTTCCTTCATATCAATGGTGGCACCAACAGTTCGAAGAAAAGGTCTTCCCAATATAGTGGGACAAGATGCATTGCATTCAATATCCAAGACAACAAAATCAACGGGGACAAGGTTATTGTTAACCATAATACGAACATTATCAATCCTCCCCAAAGGTTTCTTTATAGCATTATCAACAAGATTAACATCCAAATAACAATTCTTCAATGGTGGCAAGTCAAGCATATCATAAATTTTCTTAGGCATAACGAAATACTTGCACCAAGATCACATAAAGCATTACAATCAAAATCATTGACCCTCATCTTAATGATGGGCTCCCAACCATCTTCTAACTTTCTAGGAATAGAGGTTTCAAGTTTTAGTTTCTCCTCTCTAGCTTTTATGAGAGCATTTGTAATATGTTTTGTAAAGGCCAAATTTATAGCACTAGCATTGGGACTTTTAGCAAGCTTTTGTAAGAACTTTATAACTTCAGAGATGTGACAATCATCAAAGTCTAAACCATTATGATCTACAGCAATGGGATCATTGTCCCCAATATTTTGAAAAAATTTAGCAGTTTTATCAATTTCAGCAGTTTTAGCAGTTTCAGGCAATTTTGCACGCTTTACACTAGGAGTAGTAACATTGCCAACACCAATTATTTTACCATTGATAGTAGGAGGTGTAGCAACATGTGAATCATTAACATTACTAGTGGTGGTAATAGTCCAAACTTTAGCTACATTATTCTCTTTAGCTAGTTTTTCATTTTCTTCTCTTTCCCACCTAGCATGCAATTCAGCCATCAATCTAATATTCTCATTAATTCGAACTTGGATGGCATTTGCTGTAGTAACAATCTTATTTTCAATATCCTTATTAGGCATAACTTTCAATTTTAAAAGATCAACATCGGAGGCAAGTCTATCAACCTTAGAAGCAAGAATATCAATTTTATCGAGCTTTTCCTCAACAGATTTGTTAAAAGCGGTTTGTGTACTAATAAATTCTTTAAGCATGGCTTCAAGACCAGGGGTACACTCCTATTATTGTTGTAAGAATTCCCATAAGAATTACCATAACTATTACCATTAGCAGCAGATATGGCCTATAGTTGTTACCAGAATTATTCCTATAAGCATTGTTGTTGAAATTATTATTTTTAATGAAATTCACATCAACAACAATGCTTATAGGAATAATTCGGGTAACAACTATAGGCCATATCCTGTTGCTAATGGTAATAGTTATGGTAATTCTTATGGGAATTCTTACAACAATAATAGGAGTGTACCCCCTGGTCTTGAAGCCGTGCTTAAAGAATTTATTAGTACACAAACCGCTTTAACAAATGCTGGAGGAAAAGCTCGATAAAATTGATATTCTTGCTTCTAAGGTTGATAGACTTGCCTCTGATGTTGATCTTTTAAAACCGAAAGCTATGCCTAATAAGGATAATGAAAATAAAATTGTTACTACAGCAAATGCCATCCAAGTTCGAATTAATGAGAATATTAGATTGATGACCGAATTGCATGCTAGGTGGGAAAGAGAAGAAAATGAAAAACTAGCTAAAGAGAATAATGTAGCTAAAGTTTGGACTATTACCACCACTAGTAATGTTAATGATTCACATGTAGCTACACCTCCTACAATCAATGGTAAAATAATTGGTGTTGGCAACGTTACTACTCCTAGTGCAAAGCGTGCAAAATTGCCTGAAACTGCTAAAACTGCTGAAATTTATAAAACTGCTGAAATTTTTCAAAATATTGGGGACAATAATCCCATTGCTGTAGATCATAATGGTTTAGATTTTGATGATTGTCACATCTCTGAAGTTATAAAGTTCTTACAAAAACTTGCTAAAAGTCCCAATGCTAGTGCTATAAATTTGGCCTTTACAAAACATATTACCAATGCTCTCATAAAAGCTAGAGAAGAGAAACTAAAACTTGAAACCTATATTTCTAGGAAGTTGGAAGATGGTTGGGAGCCCATCATTAAGATGAGGGTCAATGATTTTGATTGTAATGCTTTATGTGATCTTGGTGCAAGTATTTCTGTTATACCTAAGAAATTTTTTGATATGCTTGACTTGCCACCATTGAAGAATTGTTATTTGGATGTTAATCTTGCTGATAATGCTATAAAGAAACCTTTGGGGAGGATTGATAATGTTCATATTATGGTTAACAATAACCTTGTCCCCGTTGATTTTGTTGTCTTGGATATTGAATGCAATGCATCTTGTCCCATTATATTGGGAAGACCTTTTCTTCGAACCGTTGGTGCTACCATTGATATGAAGGAAGGTAATATTAAATATCAATTTCCTCTCAAAAAGGTATGGAACACTTCCCTAGAAAGAGAATGAAGTTACCTTATGATTCTATTATTAGAACAAACTAGAAAGGTGGCCCTCGCAAATGCGAGGGCATCATCTTTAATAGGTTAAAGCTCTTGATGATATAAATTTATGGTGTCATTGATAACATAAATTTGAAATTCTCGCACAAAATTATGTGAGGTAAAACATCACATTTCTGATATTATTTTTGAATTATTTTTTGTGAACAATAGTTACTATGACATTTCCACTAATACCATGTCACATATTCTATAATTTATATTTTACTTTTTGGTAATTAGAAGTCCACGGATTTGTTGACTCCATATCGAAGGTGTAACCTTGCGTTTGTGGATTTTTATCGTGACAATCCAACAAATTCGTATTGCTACTCTTACACTTACATCATTATTGTCTCTAATAAAATACCGACAAACCACCTCCATATCTATATTGTTATTAACCTCTTTTCTGTTTAATCTAACTATGTTAGGGGATTACTTATGTATCACTAATTATTCACATGATATATCTAAAACTAACTCTTAAGGTACATGGAGCAATCTGGTGTTGATTCTATATCCTTACGCCAATGTGTAAATTTTGATAAAATCACTTAAATCCACCCATAACATTATTAAAATAAGAATAAATTAGCACTATGAATATAACTATTGTCTATTTTATAACGTCGTACCCTCTCACCCGGAGTTTGAATCACTATAACTATAAATTTGTGTCGAGCGGCATAGAAGTGGAACATGACTATCCTGAAATTACTATTTGTAAAAATTCGTAAATAAATGTATCAAACCATAGCGGTGAGTTTTAAATCTTAAATCTTATAATAATGTTCTTTTATCATCTATAGTGTTTTTTAAACATGTTTCTTCGAAACATTGCACTCTATCAAATTTAATTTGTCTAACATGGAAATTATTCACTCTTGGGGACCAACTACACCCTTTACTCATAACAACTGCTTAAGAATGGTGACATGTATGTGTGACAAACACCGTCAGCACGTGGTCAACCATATTACCTGCAACTTAAGTTGTGAAGAAAGACTTGGTATCCAACTCGTTAGTACTAAATAATTGTGGACCAAGATCCGCACTCAATATTTATGGACGGTGTTCTTTTATATATCGTATAAACCCGTGCTCTAATTTATACCGCCTCTATCCCAAAAAGCATGTCACATTTTTTTTAAATTTGGATGTATCTATACACTATTTAGTGTAAGTGTAAAGATATATTTGAATTTAGACAAATCAGTTGCATCCTTCTCGAAAGGGATTTTTTTTCTTGTGATTGTTTAAATATACTCAATTCATGTATAGTATAAATCACTTCACACTATCTGCCTACCTGGCTCGACGGCAGGACGACAACAACTACTTGACGCAAAACACGCCCTCCTCGCCGGCACTCTTGCTTAGCTCCCGTGGACATGGCCTATGACGCATGTGGTTTTTTAGATATACTCAATTCATGTATAGTATAAATCACTTCACACTATCTGCCTACCTGGCTCGACGGCAGGACGACAACAACTACTTGACGCAAAACACGCCCTCCTCGCCGGCACTCTTGCTTAGCTCCCGTGGACATGGCCTATGACGCATGTGGTTACTAAAAAACTTGAATCTTGATTTTATTTACTCCTTCCATTTATAAAAAAGCTTGGAAATTTTTTCTAGGTACGGATGAATCTATAGCTAAAACATGTCTATGTACCTCTATATTTAGACAAAGTTGACAAGGTTTTTTATTAATGGAGGCAGAATTTTACATCCTAGTCTAGAGACACTGGTATGTACGTGTGGAAATTTACACAGTACACAACATGTCCTACGCCAGATAACTCACCTAAAACGTTTTTTTAAACTGGCCTATGGCCTAAACGTGACCTCACTTGGACGTGATCAAATTGGACTCCCACGGTCAAGCAAAAAAAATCCGTTACGTATGGAAAGAGATCTAGTTTCTATGTTATTCCTTAAACTATAATGTACGTTCCTTAGACTTTCCCAGATCTAAGCATGGTAGTCTAGATATTTTTTCACGAAAAGAATATAACGTGTCATGTTCACGTTCCGTGTCACACATGTCCGCATTTACGTAAACATTTATCTCTTATTAAATCCTGATCCACAAATTACATATCCCTTTGTGACACTTGGTTGAAACATATGCTATGCAATGATAATCCGTGTTAATCCAAGCTAATTAGGACAAGGTGCGAGCACTATTCGTATACTATGCATGAGGCTTGCAACTTATAGGATATCTTATACATAACACATATGCTTTATTACTACCGTTGACAAAATTGTTTCTTGTTTTCAAAATGAAAAGCTCTAGCACAAATATAGTAATCCATGCTTCCCTCTCGCGAAGGGCCTATCTTCTACTTTATTGTTGAGTCAGTTTGCCTATTCTTTCTATCTCAGAAGCAAACACTTGTATCAACTGTGTGCATTGATTCTTACATGTTTACCTATTGCACTTGTTATATTGTTTTATGTTGACAATTATCCATGAGATATATATGTTGAAGTTGAAAGCAACCGCTGAAACTTATATCTTCCTTTGTGTTGCTTCAATGCCTTTACTTTGAATTTATTGCTTTATGAGTAACTCTTATGCAAGTCTTATTGATGCTTGTCTTGAAAGTATTATTCATGAAAAGTCTTTGCTATATGATTCATTTGTTTACT
Source organism: Lolium rigidum (assembly GCF_022539505.1). Classification (NCBI taxonomy): domain Eukaryota; kingdom Viridiplantae; phylum Streptophyta; class Magnoliopsida; order Poales; family Poaceae; genus Lolium; species Lolium rigidum. Next base: position 101,024,877 of record NC_061509.1, on the reverse strand, counting down.
CATTATCTTCATCATTGCTTCAAATCGCTGCATTCATCTCATATGCTTTACAATAGTATGATCAAGATTATGATAGCATGTCACTTCAGAAATTATCTTTGTTATCGTTTACCTACTCGAGGGCGAGTAGGAACTAAACTTGGGGATGCTTGATACGTCCCAAACGTATCTATAATTTCTTATGTTCCATGCTACTTTTATGATGATACTCACATGTTTTATACACATTATATGTCATTATTATGCATTTTCCGGCACTAACCTATTGACGAGATGCCGAAGAGCCAGTTGTTGTTTTTTGCTGTTTTTGGTTTCAGAAATCCTAGTAAGGAAATATTTTCGGAATTGGACGAAATCAACGCCCAGGGTCCAATTTTTGCACGAAGCTTCCAGAATACCGGAGAGGAAACGAAGTGGGGCCACGAGGTGGCCACACACCAGGGCGGCGCGGCCTGGGCCCTGGTCGCGCGGCCCTGTTGTGTGGGCCCCTCGTGACGCCCCTTGACCTGCCCTTCCGCCTACTTAAAGTCTTCGTCGCGAAACCCCCGAGCATCGAGAGCCACGATACGGAAAACCTTCCGGAGACGCCGCCGCCGCCAATCCCATCTCGGGGGATTCAGGAGATCGCCTCCGGCACCCCGCCGGAGAGGGGAATCATCTCCCGGAGGTCTCTTCATCGCCATGATCGCCTCCGAATCGATGTGTGAGTAGTCCACCCCTGGACTATGGGTCCATTGCAGTAGCTAGATGGTTGTCTTCTCCTCATTGTGCTATCATGTTAGATCTTGTGAGCTGCCTATCATGATCAAGATCATCTATTTATAATCCTTCATGTTGTGTTTGTTGGGATCCGATGAATATTGAATACTATGTCAAGTTGATTATCAATCTATCATATGTGTTATTTATGTTCTTGCATGCTCTCCGTTGCTAGTAGAGGCTCTGGCCAAGTTGATACTTGTGACTCCAAGAGGGAGTATTTATGCTCGATAGTGGGTTCATGCCTCCATTAAATCTGGGACGAAGTGACGAAAGTTCTAAGGTTGTGGATGTCCTGTTGCCACTAGGGATAAAACATCGATGCTTTGTCTAAGGATATTTGTGTTGATTACATTACGCACCATACTTAATGCAATTGTCTCGTTGTTTACAACTTAATACCGGAAGGGGTTCGGATGATAACTCGAAGGTGGACTTTTTAGGCATAGATGCATGTCGGATAGCGGTATATGTACTTTGTCGTAATGCCCCGATTAAATCTCATAGTACTCATCATGATATATGTATGTGCATTGTTATGCCTTCTTTATTTGTCAATTGCCCAACCGTAATTTGTTCACCCAACATCTCGCTTATCTTATGGGAGAGACACCACTAGTGAACTGTGGACCCCGGTCCTATTCTTTACATCCGAAATACAATCTATCGCAATTGTTCTTTACTCGTTCTTCGCAAACAACCATCATCATCCACACTATACATCTAATTCTTTGTTTACAAGCAAGCCGGTGAGATTGACAACCTCACCGTTACGTTGGGGCAAAGTTCCGTGATTGTGTTGTGCAGGTTCCACGTTGGCGCCGGAATCCCTGGTGTTGCGCCGCACTACACTCCTCCGCCATCAACCTTCAACGTCCTTCTTGGCTCCTACTGGTTCGATAAACCTTGGTTTCTTTCTGAGGGAAAACTTGCTACTGTACGCATCACACCTTCCTCTTGGGGTTCCCAACGGACGTGTCGACTGCACGCATCAGTTGGCATCTATGTTGTGTTATGTTTGGCGGTGTCTGTTGTAACGTGTGTAACACCCTTTAGTCGTACTGTTATAAACGTAACAATCAAATAACAAAGAACGAACAAGAACATATGCAGGGGACACAAGATTTTAATGTGGAAACCCCTATCCAAAAATAGAGGTAAAACTCATGGGCGTCAGGCAACAAAACTTCATTATATTGGAGAGTGTTTACAAACGATGTGGATTATCTTATGGAGCGATTAACCGTAACTGGTGGCTTACAAGAGGTATAAATAGGTAGTGATGATGATCTGTACCACAGTGGGCTCCGCTTCAGCCCAATCCTACCGGCGATGGGCCTCGCTCCGCTCATTAGAAGTTAGCTGATGGCGCGTGAAACACACGTCTGTTGGGAACCCCAAGAGGAAGGTGTGATGCGCACAGCAGTAAGTTTTCCCTCAGTAAGAAACCAAGGTTATCGAACCAGTAGGAGTCAAGGGCCACGTGAAGGTTGTTGGTGACGGAGTGTAGTGCGGCGCAACACCAGGGATTCCGGCGCCAACGTGGAACCCGCACAACACAATCAAAATACTTTGCCCCAACTTAACGAGTGAGGTTGTAAATCTCACCGGCTTGCTCGTAAACAAAAGATTAAATATATGGTGTGGAAAATGATGTTTGTTTGCGAAGAACGAGCAGAGAACGTAGTTTGCGATAGATTGTATTCAGATGTAAAAGAATGGACCGGGGTCCACAGCTCACTAGTGGTGTCTCTCCAATAAGAAATAGTATGTTGGGTGAACAAATTACAGCTTGGGCAATTGACAAATAGAGAGGGCATAACAATGCACATACATATCACGATGACTACTATGAGATTTAATCGGGGCATTACAACAAAGTACATAGACCGCTATCCAAGCATGCATCCATGCCTAAAAAGTCCACCTTCGAGTTAGCATCCGCACCCCTTCCAGTATTAAGTTGCAAACAACGAGACAATTGCATTAAGCATGGTGTGTAATGTAATCAACACAAATATCCTTAGACAAAGCATTGATGTTTTATCCCTAGTGGCAACAAGACATCCACAACCTTAGAACTTTCTCGTCACCGTCCTGCATTCAATGGAGGCATGAACCCACTATCGAGCATAAATACTCCCTCTTGGAGTCACAAGTATCAACTTGGCCGAGCCTCTACTATCAACGGAGAGCATGCAAGAACATAAACAACACATATATGATAGATTGATAATCAACTTGACATAGTATTCCATATTCATCGGATCCCAACAAACACAACATGTAGCATTACAAATAGACGATCTTGATCATGATAGGCAGCTCACAAGATCCAACATGATAGCACAATGAGGAGAAGACAACCATCTTGCTACTACTATGGACCCATAGTCCAAGGATGAACTACTCACACATCAGTCCGGAGGCGATCATGGTGATGAAGAGTCCTCCGGGAGATGATTCCCCTCTCCGGCAGGGTGCCGGAGGCGATCTCCCGAATCCCCCGAGATGGGAGTGGCGGCGGCGGCGTCTCTGGAACTTTTTCCGTATCGTGGCTCTCGGTAATAGGGTTTTCGCGACAGAGAGTATAAGTAGGCGGAAGGGCAGAGTCGAAGGAGGCACGAGGGGCCCACACCACAGGGCGGCGCGGTCCCCTCCTTGGCCGCGCCGCCTTGTGGTCTGGCCACCTCGTGGCCCCACTTTGTATGCTCTTCGGTCTTCTGGAAACTCCGTGGAAAAATAAGACCCTGGGCGTTGATTTCGTCCAATTCCGAGAATATTTCCTTTGTAGGATTTCTGAAACCAAAAACAGCAGAAAACAGGAACTGACGATTCGGCATCTTGTCAATAGGTTAGTGCCGAAAAATGCATAATAATGATGTAAAGTGTGTATAAAACATATTGTCATAAAAGTAGCATGGAACATAAGAAATTATAGATACGTTTGAGACGTATCAAGCATCCCCAAGCTTAGTTCCTACTCGCCCTCGAGTAGGTAAACGATAACAAGGATAATTTCTGAAGTGACATGCTATCATAATCTTGATCAATACTATTGTAAAGCATATGAGATGAATGAAGTGATTCGAAGCAATGGTAAAGACAATGGTTAAACAACTGAATCATATAACAAAGACTTTTCATAAATAGTACTTTCAAGACAAGCATCAATAAGACTTGCATAGGAGTTAACTCATAAAGCAATAGATTCTTAGTAGAAAGTTTTGAAGCAACACAAAGGAAGATATAAGTTTCAGCGGTTGCTTTCAACTTCAACATGTATATCTCATGGATAATTGTCAACACAAAGTAATATGATGAATGCAAATAAGCAAGTATGTAGGAATCAATGCACACAGTTGACACAAGTGTTTGCTTCTAAGATAGAAGGAAATAGGTAAACTGACTCAACATAAAGTAAAAGAATGGCCCTTCGCAGAGGGAAGCATGGATTACTATTTTTGTGCTAGAGCTTTTCATTTTGAAAACATAGAAACAATTTTGTCAACGGTAGTAATAATTCATATGTGTTATGTGATACGTCCCAAACGTATCTATAATTTCTTATGTTCCATGCTACTTTTATGATGATACTCACATGTTTTATACACACTTTATGTCATTATTATGCATTTTCCGGCACTAACCTATTGACGAGATGCCGAAGAGCCAGTTGCTGTTTTCTGCTGTTTTTGTTTCAGAAATCCTACAAAGGAAATATTCTCGGAATTGGGCGAAATCAACGCCCATGGTCTTATTTTTCCACGAAGCTTCCAGAAGACCGAGGGAGATACGAAGTGGGGCCACGGGGCGCCGACACCATAAGGCCGCGCGGCCAGGGTGGGCCCCGCGCTGCCCTGTGGTGTGGGGCCCCCGTGCCTCCTCCGACTCCGCCCTTCCGCCTACTTAAAGCCTTCGTCGCGAAAACACCGCACCGAGAGCCACGATACGGAAAACCTTCCGCAGACGCCGCCGCCAATCCCATCTCGGGGATTCGAGAGATCGCCTCCGGCACCCCTGCCGAGAGGGGAATCATCTCCCGGAGGTCTCTTCATCACCATGATCGCCTCCGGATCGATGTGTGAGTAGTTCACCCCTGGACTATGGGTCCATAGCAGTAGCTAGATGGTTGTCTTCTCCTCATTGTGCCATCATGTTAGATCTTGTGAGCTGCCTATCATGATCAAGATCATCTATTTTTAATGCTACATGTTGTGTTTGTTGGGATCCGATGAATATGGAATACTATGTCAAGTTGATTATCAATCTATCATATATGTTGTTTATGTTCTTGCATGCTCTCCGTTGCTAGTAGAGGCTCGGCCAAGTTGATACTTGTAACTCCAAGAGGGAGTATTTATGCTCGATAGGGGGTTCATGCCTCCATTGAATCGGGACGATGACAGAAAGTTCTAAGGTTGTGGATGTGCTGTTGCCACTAGGGATAAAACTTCAATGCTTTGTCTAAGGATATTTCTGTTGATTACATTACGCACCATACTTAATGCAATTGTCTGTTGTTTACAACTTAATACTGGAAGGGGTTCGGATGATACCCTGAAGGTGGACTTTTTAGGAATAGATGCATGCTGGATAGCGGTCTATGTACTTTGTCGTAATGCCCTGATTAAATCTCATAGTAGTCATCGTGATATATGTATGTGCATTGTTATGCCTTCTTTATTTGTCAATTGCCCAACTGTAATTTGTTCACCCAACATCTGCTTATCTTATCGGAGAGACACCACTAGTGAACTGTGGACCCCGGTCCATTCTTTACATCTGAAATACAATCTACTGCAATACTTGTTCTTTACTGTTCTTCGCAAACAAACATCATCTTCCACACTATACATCTAATCATTTGTTTACAGCAAGCCGGTGAGATTGACAACCTCACTATTACGTTGGGGCAAAGTACTTTGATTGTGTTGTGCAGGGTCCACGTTGGCGCCGGAATCCTGGTGTTGCGCCGCACTACACTCCGCCACCAACAACCTTCACGTGCTCCTTGACTCCTACTGGTTCGATAACCTTGGTTTCTTACTGAGGGAAAACTTGCTGCTGTACGCATCACACCTTCCTCTTGGGGTTCCCAACGGACGTGTGCTTCACGCGTATCAAGCTCTTTTTCTGGCGCCGTTGCCGGGGAACGAAGAAAAGTTACACCACAAAGATTTTCAACTCCCACGTCAACAACTCTTTTTCTGGCGCCGTTGCCGGGGAGATCAAGACACGCTGCAAGGGGAGTCTCCCACATCCAATCTCTTTACTTTGTTTTTGTCTTGCTTTACTTTACTTTATTTACTGCTTTGTTTGTTCTTTATATCAAAAATACAAAAAAATTAGTTGCTAGATTTACTTTATTTACTGTCTTGTTTGCATTCTCTATATTAAAAACACAAAAAATTAGTTACTTGCATTTACCTTTTGTTTATTTCATCATGTTTCCTCCTAAATACACTCTAAAAGACATACCGGTAGGACGAGGGTCTATCATTGGAAGAGATAATATAGAAGATTTTTTCACTCATGTTAGTACATCTGAAGATTTTGAAGATAGACACTTGGTAGAACTTGCTCCTACTTATGAAATTGACGCTGCTTCTTTAGTACACATGTTGGAAGCTAGATTTTTTAATCTCAACCCCGTAATGCAACATATGTTTCTTACACTCTGTGATATGGAGGAAGGAGAAAAGAAAGATTTTGTCTTAGAAACCCTTCTTAAAGAATTTGGTGATGTAGCAAGAGAGGCTAGAAAAGTCTTTATTAAATATAAGATGCTTGGCTCTTATACCAACTTTGCTAGTACCCTTGAAAAAATGGAAAAAGATAGATTAAAGTACACTAATAAAGTTAATTGTGAAGGGGAGATTAAAGTACCGATACCTAGTAAGCTCCTAGGAATGCATGAAGCTCTAGAAAATAACTATGGTTGGCTTGTTCCTGAAAATTTGTTTGATGAGAATAGCAAGCCTAAGAGTAATGAAAAAGGGGCCTCCGAAACTTACATAGATAAGATACAATGCATAGTTGAGAAAACTCCAAACCCCTCTCGTTGATGCTTCATCTCTTGACAATACTTGATTGACACTTTCTGCGCCTAGCCGAAAGGCGTTAAAGAAAAGCGCTTATGGGAGACAACCCATTATTTTACTTCGCACTTTTGTTTTATATTTGAGTCTTGGAAGTTGTTACTACCGTAGCAACATGTCCTTATCTTTATTTTATCGCATTGTTGTGCCAAGTAAAGTCTTTGATAGTAAAGTCAATACTAGATTTGGATTACTCGCGCAGAACATGATTTCTTATCGTCACGAATTGAGCAGCCCCTTCCGTAGGAAATTTAGAAAAATCTGCCAATTTACGTGCGTGATCCTCAGATATGTACGCAACTTTCATTCAATTTGAGCATTTTCATCTGAGCAAGTTAAGTGCTCCAGAAAAAATCGTCTTTACGGACTGTTCGGTTTTGACAGATTCTGCCTTTTATTTCGCATTGCCTGTTTTGCTATGTTTGATGGATTTCTTTGTTCCATTAACTTTCAGTAGCTTTATGCAATGTCCACAAGTGTTAAGAATGATTATGTCACCTCTGAATATATGAATTTTCAATTATGCACTAACCCTCTAATGAGTTTGTTTTGAGTTTGGTGTGGAGGAAGTTTTCAAGGGTCAAGAGAGGAGGATGATACAATATGATCAAGAAGAGTGAAAAGTCTAAGCTTGGGGATGCCCCCGTGGTTCATCCCCGCATATTTTAAGAAGACTCAAGCATCTAAGCTTGGGGATGCCCAAGGCATCCCTTCTTCATCGACAACTTATCAGGTCACCTCTAGTGAAACTATATTTTTATTCTGTCACATCTTATGTGCTTTACTTGGAGCGTCTGTTTGTTTTTGTTTTTGTTTTTGTTTGAATAAAATCGGATCCTAGCATTCCTTGTGTGGGAGAGACACGCTCCGCTGTTGCGTATGAACACATGTGTTCTTAGCTTTACTTTTAATGTTCATGGCGAATGTTGAAACTGCTTCGTTCATTGTTATATGGTTGGAAACAGAAAATGTTGCATGTGGTAAATGGTATAATGTCTTGAATAATTTGATACTTGGCAATTGTTGTGCTCATATAGATCATGTTTAAGCTCTTGCATCATGTACTTTGCACCTATTAATGAAGAACTACATAGAGCTTGTTAAAATTTGGTTTGCATGATTAGTTTCTTTAGAGTCTAGATATTTTCTGGTTAAGGTGTTTGAACAACAAGGAGACGATGTAAAGTCTTATAATGCTTGCAATATGTTCATATGTAAGTTTTGTTGTACCGTTTTATACTTGAGTTTGCTTCAAACAACCTTGCTAGCCTAAACCTTGTATTGAGAGGGATTACTTCTCATGCATCCAAATCCTTGAGCCAAAAACTATGCCATTTGTGTCCACCATACCTACCTACTACATGGTATTTCTCTGCCATTCCAAAGTAAATTACTTGAGTGCTACCTTTAAAATTCTATCATTTGTCTTTGCAATATATAGCTCATGGGAAAATAGCCTTAAAAACTATTGTGGTGAAGAATATGTAGCTATGTATCTTATTTCTTATAAGTTGCTTGTTGAGCGGTAACCATGTTTCGGGGACGCCACCAACTATTACACCTTTGTTGAATATCATGTGAGTTGCTATGCATGTTCGTCTTGTCTCGAAGTAAGGGCGATTTTCATGATCAAATGGTTTGAGTATGCATATTGTTAGAGAAGAACATTGGGCCGCTAACTAAAGCCATGAATCATGGTGGAAGTTTCAGCTTGGACAATTAATCCTCAATCTCTTATGAGAATATTATCTCGTTGTTGAATGCTTATGCATTAAAGAGGAGTCCATTATCTCGTTGTCTATGTTGTCCCGGTATGGATGTCTAAGTTGAGAATAATCAAAAACGAGAAATCAAATGCGATCTTTCTCCTTAGACCTTTGTACCAAGCGGCATAGAGGTACCCCTTTGTGACACTTGGTTGAAACATATGTTATGCAATGATAATCCGTGTTAATCCAAGCTAATTAGGACAAGGTGCGAGCACTATTGGTAATCTATGCATGAGGCTTGCAACTTATAGGATATCTTATACATAACACATATGATTTATTACTACCGTTGACAAAATTGTTTCTATGTTTTCAAAATGAAAAGCTCTAGCACAAAAATAGTAATCCATGCTTCCTCTCGCGAAGGGCCTTTCTTCTACTTTATTGTTGAGTCAGTTTACCTACTTCTTTCTATCTTAAAAGCAAACACTTGTATGAACTGTGTGCATTGATTCTTACATGTTTACCTATTGCACTTGTTATATTACTTTGTGTTGACAATTATCTATGAGATAAATATGTTGAAGTTGAAAGCAACTGCTGAAACTTATATCTTCCTTTGTGTTGCTTCAAAGCTTTCTACTAAGAATTTATTGCTTTATCAGTTAACTCTTATGCAAGTCTTATTGATGCTTGTCTTGAAAGTACTATTCATGAAAAGTCTTTGCTATATGATTCAGTTGTTTATTCATTGTCTTTACCGTTGCTTCGAATCGCTGCATTTATCTCATATGCTTTACAATAGTATTGATAAAGATTATGATAGCATGTGACTTCAGAAATTATCCTTGTTATCGTTTACCTACTCGAGGGCGAGTAGGAACTAAGCTTGGGGATGCTTGATACGTCCCAAACGTATCTATAATTTCTTATGTTCCATGCTACTTTTATGATGATACTCACATGTTTTATACACACTTTATGTCATTATTATGCATTTTCCGGCACTAACCTATTGACGAGATGCCGAAGAGCCGATTGCTTGTTTTTGGTTTCGTAAATCCTACAAAGGAAAAATTCTCGGAATTGGACGAAATCAGCGCCCAGGGTCTTATTTTTCCACGAAGCTTCCAGAAGACCGAGGGAGATACGAAGTGGGGCCACGGGGCGCCGACACCATAAGGCGGCGCGGCCAGGGTGGGCCCCGCGCTGCCTTGTGGTGTGGGGCCCCCGTGCTTCCTCCGACTCCGCCCTTCCGCCTACTTAAAGCCTTCGTCGCGAAAACCCCAGTACCGAGAGCCACGATATGGAAAACCTTCCAGAGACGCCGCCGCCGCCAATACCATCTCGGGGATTCAGGAGATCGCCTCCGCACCCCGCCGGGAGAGGGGAATCATCTCCCGGAGGTCTCTTCATCACCATGATCGCCTCCGGATCGATGTGTGAGTAGTTCACCCCTGGACTATGGGTCCATAGCAGTAGCTAGATGGTTGTCTTCTCCTCATTGTGCCATCATGTTAGATCTTGTGAGCTGTGTATCATGATCAAGATCATCTATTTGTAATGCTACATGTTGTGTTTGTTGGGATCCGATGAATATGGAATACTATGTCAAGTTGATTATCAATCTATCATATATGTTGTTTATGTTCTTGCATGCTCTCCGTTGCTAGTAGAGGTGATGTCTACGGGTGCTTCTATTCTTGTAGACAGTGTTGGGCCTCCAAGAGCAGAGGTTTGTAGAACAGCAGCAAGTTTCCCTTAAGTGGATCACCCAAGGTTTATCAAACTCAGGGAGGAAGAGGTCAAAGATATCCATCTCATGCAACCCCGCAACCACAAAGCAAGAAGTCTCTTGTGTCCCCAACACACCTAATAGGTGCACTAGTTCGGCGAAGAGATAGTGAAATACGGGTGGTCCGAATAAATGTGAGCAGTAGCAACGGCACCAGAAAAGTGCTTTGCTGTCCGGGACTGGTGTGTGGTTGATGGTAATAATATTGCAGGAAGTATAGATGCAGTAAAACAGTAAACAAACAGCGACAGCGGTATTTAGGAACAAGGCCTAGGGATCATACTTTCACTAGTGGACACTCTCAACATTGATCACATAACATAATAAATAGATAGATGCTAGACTCTACACCCTCTTGTTGGATGATGAACACCACTAATCGTGTAGGATTACACGAACCCTCAATGCCGGAGTTAACAAGCTCCACAATATTCAATGTTCATGTTTAAATAACCTTAGAGTGCATAACAGATCAACATAACCAAACCAAGTACTAACATAGCATGCACACTGTCACCATCATACTATGAAGGAGGCATAGATCACATCAATACTATCATAGTAATAATTAACTCCATAACCTACAAGAGATTATGATCATAGACTACGCCAAGTACTACACGATGCACACACTCGTCACCATTACACCGTGCGGGAGGAATAAACTACTTTAATAACATCACTAGAGTAGCACGCAGATATATTGTGATACAAAACACATTGCAATCATAAAGAGATATAAATAAGCACTTCACTATGCCATTCATAACGGTGAATAAGTATTCCGTGAAATATAGCCTAAGAGACCCACACGGTGCACACACTCGTCACCTTTACACACGTGGGACAAGGAGTCTCCGGAGATCACATAAGTAAAATCCACTTGACTAGCACAATGACATCTAGATTACAAGCATCATCATATGAATCTCAATCATGTAAGGCAGCTCATGAGATTATTGTATTGAAGTACATAGGAGAGAGATTAACCACATAGCTACCGGTATAGACCCGAGCCTCGATGGAGAACTACTCCCTCCTCATGGGAGACGAGCAGCGTTGATGGAGATGGCGGTGGTGTCGATGGAGGAGCCTTCCGGGGCACTTCCCCGTCCCGGCGGCGTGCCGGAACAGAGACTCCTGTCCCCCAGATCTTGGCTTCGCGATGGCGGCGGCTCTGGAAGGTTTTCTCTGGTTTCGTCGAACGTGATAGGGTTTTCGCGACGGAGACCTTAAGTAGGCGGAAGGGCAGCGCGGGGGGCCACACGAGGGCCCCACACACCAGGGCCGCGCGGCCAGGGCCTGGGCCGCGCCGCCCTGTTGTGGCGGCGCCTCGTGGCCCCACTTCCTTTCCCCTCGGTCTTCTGGAAGCTTCGTGCAAAAATAGGACCCTGGGCGTTGATTTCGTCCAATTCCGAGAATATTTCCTTACTAGGATTTCTGAAACCAAAAACAGCAGAAAACAGCAACAGGCTCTTCGGCATCTCGTTAATAGGTTAGTTCCGGAAAACGCATAAATATGACATAAAGTGTGCATAAAACATGTAGATATCATCAATAATGTGGCATGGAACATAAGAAATTATCGATACGTCGGAGACGTATCGGCATCCCCAAGCTTAGTTCTCGCTCGTCCCGAGCGAGTAAACGATAACAAAGATAATTTCGGAGTGACATGCCATCATAACCTTGATCATACTATTGTAAGCATATGTAATGAATGTAGCGATCAAAACAATGGTAATGACATGAGTAAACAAATGAATCATAAAGCAAAGACTTTTCATGAATAGTACTTTCAAGACAAGCATCAATAAGTCTTGCATAAGAGTTAACTCATAAAGCAATAAATTCATAGTAAAGGCATTGAAGCAACACAATGGAAGATTAAGTTTCAGCGGTTGCTTTCAACTTGTAACATGTATATCGCAATGATAGTTTGTCAATGCAAAGCAATATAACAAGTGCAATATGCAAGTATGTAGGAATCAATGCACAGTTTACACAAGTGTTTGCTTCTTGAGGTGGAGAGAAATAGGTGAACTAACTCAACAATAGAAGTAAAAGAAGGGCCCTTCGCAGAGGGAAGCATTGATTGCTATATTTGTGCTAGAGCTTTGGTTTTTGAAAACATAAAGAGAGCATAAAAGTAAAATTTTGAGAGGTGTTTGTTGTTGTCAACGAATGGTAGTGGGCACTCTAACCCCCTTGCCAGACAAACCTTCAAAGAGCGGCTCCCATGAATTATTTTTATTTTTGGGTGGCACTCCTTCCAACCTTTCTTTCACAAACCATGGCTAATCGAATCCTCGGGTGCCCGCCAACAATCTCATACCATGAAGGAGTGCCTTTTTATTTTAGTTTTATTATGATGACACTCCTCCCCACCTTTGCTTTCTCAAGCCATGGCTAACCGAATCCTTCGGGTGCCGTCCAACAATCACATACCATGGAGGAGTGTCTATTTAGGTTAATTAATTTGGGACTCGGGAATCCCATTGCCGGCTCTTTTTGCAAAATTATTGGATAAGCGGATGAAGCCACTAGTCCATTGGTGAAAGTTGCCCAACAAGAATGAAAGATAAACACCACATACTTCCTCATGAGCTATAAAACATTGACACAAATCAGAGGTGATAAATTTTGAATTATTTAAAGGTAGCACTCAAGCAATTTACTTTGGAATGGCGGAGAAATACCATGTAGTAGGTAGGTATGGTGGACACAAATGGCATAGTGGTTGGCTCAAGGATTTTGGATGCATGAGAAGTATTCCCTCTCGATACAAGGCTTAGGCTAGCAAGGTTATTTGAAACAAACACAAGGATGAACCGGTGCAGAAAAACTCACATAAAAGACATATTGTAAACATTATAAGACTCTACACCGTCTTCCTTGTTGTTCAAACTCTTTACTAGAAATTATCTAGACCTTAGAGAGACCAATTATGCAAATCAAATTTTAGCAAGCTCTATGTATTTCTTCATTAATAGGTGCAAAGTATATGATACAAGAGCTTAAACATGAGCACAACAATTGCCAAGTATCAAATTATTCAAGACATTCTACCAATTACTACATGTAGCATTTTCCGTTTCCAACCATATAACAATTAACGAAGCAGTTTCAACCTTCGCCATGAAAAATAAAAGCTAAGAACACATGTGTTCATATGAACCAGCGGAGCGTGTCTCTCTCCCACACAAGCATTTATTCAAACAAAAACAAAAACAAAAGCACACAGACACTCCAAGTAAAATACATAAGATGTGGCCGAATAAAAATATAGTTTCAAGAGAAGGAACCTGATAATTTGTCGATGAAGAAGGGGATGCCTTGGGCATCCCCAAGCTTAGATGCTTGAGTCTTCTTGAAATATGCAGGGGTGAACCACCGGGGCATCCCCAAGCTTAGACTTTTCACTCTTCTTGATCATAGTATATCATCCTCCTCTCTTGACCCTTGAAAACTTCCTCCACACCAAACTCGAAACAAACTCATTAGAGGGTTAGTGCATAATCAAAATTCACATGTTCAGAGGTGACACAATCATTCTTAACACTTCTGGACATTGCTCAAAGCTACTGGAAGGAAATGGAACAAAGAAATCCATCCAACACAGCGAAAGAGGCAATGCGAAATAAAAGGCAGAATCTGTCAAAACAGAACAGTCCGTAAATACGAATTTTATTGAGGCACCAGACTTGCTCAAATGAAAATTCTCAAATTGAATGAAAGTTGCGTACATATCTGAGGATCACTCACGTAAATTGGCATAATTTTCTGAGTTACCTACAGAGAACACTGCCCAAATTCGTGACAGACAGAAATCTGTTTCTGCGCAGTAATCCAAATCTAGTAGTGACTTTACTATCAAAGACTTTAATTGGCACAAAAAATGCAATAAAATAAGATGAGGAGAGGTTGCTACAGTAGTAAACAACTTCCAAGACACAAATATAAAATAAAATTGTTGTAGCAAAATAAACACATGGGTTATCTCCCAAGAAGTTCTTTCTTTATAGCCATTAAGATGGGCTCAGCAGTTTTAATGATGCACTCGCAAGAAATAAGAATTGAAGCAAAAGAGAGCATCAAGAGGCAAATTCAAAACACATTTAAGCCTAACATGCTTCCTATGAAAAGGAATCTTGTAAATAAACAAGTTCATGAGGAGCAAAGTAACAAGCATAGAAATATAAAACAAGTGCAGCTTCAAGATTTTCAGCAAAAAGAGAGGTGTTTTAGTAACATGAAAATTTCTACAACCATATTTTCCTCTCTCACAATAATATCCAGTAGCATCATGAGCAAACTCAACAATATAACTATCAAATGAAACATTCTTATCATGAGTCTCATGCATAAAATTATTACTCTCCACATAAGCATAATCAATTTTATTAGTTGTAGTGGGAGCAAATTCAACAAAGTAGCTATCATTATTATTCTCATCAAGTGTAGGAGGCATAGCATAATCATAATAAAATTTACTCTCCATAGTAGGTGGCACCAAAAGACCACTATCATTATAATAATCATAAATAGGAGGCAAAGTATCATCAAAGAAAATTTTCTCCTCAATGCTTGGGGGACTAAAAATATCATGCTCATCAAAACCAGCTTCCCCAAGCTTAGAACTTTCTATATCATTATCAACAATGGTATTCAAAGTGTTCATACTAATATGTTCCATGGGTTTTTGAATTTTCGCATCAAACCATCCATGTCTTAAATCAGGAAATAGAATAAGAAGCTCATTGTTGTCCATTATGCCTAACTAGTGTAAACAAGAAACAAAAAGATGCAATTGCAGGATCTAAAGGAAATAGCTTCGAACACTCACACAATGGCGCCAGAAAAGTACTTTTACATGGGACCGGAGTATGAGTGCCTTTTACCTTTCCTCCCTGGCAACGACGCCAGAAAAGTGCTTGATGTCTACGGGTGCTTCTATTCTTGTAGACAGTGTTGGGCCTCCAAGAGCAGAGGTTTGTAGAACGAGTAGCAAGTTTCCCTTAAGTGGATCACCCAAGGTTTATCGAACTCGGGGAGGAAGAGGTCAAAGATATCCCTCTCATGCAACCCTGCAACCACAAAGCAAGAAGTCTCTTGTGTCCCCAACACACCTAATAGGTGCACTAGTTCGGCGAAGAGATAGTGAAATACAGGTGGTATGAATAAGTGCGAGCAGTAGCAACGGCACCAGAAAAGTGCTTTGCTGTCCAGGACTGGTGTGTGGTTGATGGTAATAATATTGCAGGAAGTAAAGATGCAGTAAAACAGTAAACAAACAGCGATAGCAGTATTTAGGAACAAGGCCTAGGGATCATACTTTCACTAGTGGACACTCTCAACATTGATCACATAACAGAATAAATAGATAGATGCTAGACTCTACACCCTCTTGTTGGATGATGAACACCACTAATCGTGTAGGATTACACGAACCCTCAATGCCGGAGTTAACAAGCTCCACAATATTCAATGTTCATGTTTAAATAACCTTAGAGTGCATAACAGATCAACATAACCAAACCAAGTACTAACATAGCATGCACACTGTCACCATCACACTATGAAGGAGGCATAGATCACATCAATACTATCATAGTAATAATTAACTCCATAACCTACAAGAGATTATGATCATAGACTACGCCAAGTACTACACGATGCACACACTGGTCACCATTACACCGTGCGGAGGAATAAACTACTTTAATAACATCACTAGAGTAGCACGCAGATATATTGTGATACAAAACACATTGCAATCATAAAGAGATATAAATAAGCACTTCACTATGCCATTCATAACGGTGAATAAGTATTATGTGAAATATAGCCTAAGAGACCCACACGGTGCACACACTGTCACCTTTACACACGTGGGACAAGGAGTTTCCGGAGATCACATAAGTAAAATCCACTTGACTAGCACAATGACATCTAGATTACAAGCATCATCATATGAATCTCAATCATGTAAGACAGCTCATGAGATTATTGTATTGAAGTACATAGGAGAGAGATTAACCACATAGCTACCGGTACAGCCCCGAGCCTCGATGGAGAACTACTCCCTCCTCATGGGAGACGAGCAGCGTTGATGGAGATGGCGGTGGTGTTGATGGAGGAGCCTTCCGGGGGCACTTCCCCGTCCCGGCGGCGTGCCGGAACAGAGACTCTTGTCCCCCAGATCTTGGCTTCGCGATGGCGGCGGCTCTGGAAAGTTTTCTCTGGTTTCGTCGAACGTAATAGGGTTTTCGCGACGGAGACCTTAAGTAGGCGGAAGGGCAGCGCGGGGGGCCACACGAGGGCCCCACACACCAGGGCCGCGCGGCCAAGGCCTGGGCCGCGCTGCCCTGTTGTGGCGGCGCCTCGTGGCCCCACTTCCTTTCCCCCTCGGTCTTCTGGAAGCTTCGTGCAAAAATAGGACCCTGGGCGTTGATTTCGTCCAATTCCGAGAATATTTCCTTACTAGGATTTCGAAACCAAAAACAGCAAAAACAACAGAATCGGCTCTTCAGCATCTCGTTAATAGGTTAGTTCCGGAAAACGCATAAATATGACATAAAGTGTGCATAAAACATGTAGATATCATCAATAATGTGGCATGGAACATAAGAAATTATCGATACGTCGGAGACGTATCAAGAGGCTCTGGCCAAGTTGATACTTGTAACTCCAAGAGGGAGTATTTATGCTCGATTGTGGGTTCAGGCCTCCATCGAATCTGGGACAGTGACAGAAAGTTCTAAGGTTGTGGATGTGCTGTTGCCACTAGGGATAAAACTTCAATGCTTTGTCTAAGGATATCTGTGTTGATTACATTACGCACCATACTTAATGCAATTGTCTGTTGTTTACAACTTAATACTGGAAGGGGTTCGGATGATAACCTCGAAGGTGGACTTTTTAGGCATAGATGCATGCTTGGATAGCGGTCTATGTACTTTGTCGTAATGCCATGATTAAATCTCATAGTAGTCATCGTGATATATGTATGTGCATTGTTATGCCTTCTTTATTTGTCAATTGCCCAACCGTAATTTGTTCACCCAACATGCTATTTCTTATCGGAGAGACACCACTAGTGAACTCGTGGACCCCGATCCATTCTTTACATCCGAAATACAATCTATCGCAATACTTGTTCTTTACTCGTTCTTCGCAAACAAACATCATCTTCCACACTATACATCTAATCCTTTGTTTACGACAAGCCGGTGAGATTGACAACCTCACTGTTACGTTGGGGCAAAGTACTTTGATTGTGTTGTGCAGGGTCCACGTTGGCGCCGGAATTCCTGGTGTTGCGCCGCACTACACTCCGCCACCAACAACCTTCACGTGCTCCTTGACTCCTACTGGTTCGATAACCTTGGTTTCTTACTGAGGGAAAACTTGTTGCTGTACGCATCACACCTTCCTCTTGGGGTTCCCAACGGACGTGTGCTTCACGCGTATCAAGCTCTTTTTCTGGCGCCGTTGCCGGGGAACGAAGAAAAGTTACACCACAAAGATTTTCAACTCCCACGTCAATAGCTCTTTTTCTGGCGCCGTTGACGGGGAGATCAAGACACGCTGCAAGGGGAGTCTCCCACATCCAATCTCTTTACTTTGTTTTTGTCTTGCTTTACTTTACTTTATTTACTGCTTTGTTTGTTCTTTATATCAAAAATACAAAAAAATTAGTTGCTAGATTTACTTTATTTACTGTCTTGTTTGCATTCTCTATATTGATCATATTGTATCATCCTCCTCTCTTGATCCTTGAAAACTTCCTCCACACCAAACTCAAAACAACTCATTAGAGGGTTAGTGCATAATCAAAAATTCACATATTCAGAGGTGACATAATCATTCTTAACACTTCTGGACATTGCACAAAGCTACTGAAAGTTAATGGAACAAAGAAATCCATCCAACATAGCAAAACAGGCAATGCGAAATAAAAGGCAGAATCTGTCAAAACATAACAGTCCGTAAAGACAAATTTTTCAGGGGCACTTAACTTGCTCAGATGAAAAAGCTCAAATTGAATGAAAGTTGCGTAAAAATCTGAGGATCACGCACGTAAATTGGCAGATTTTTCTGAGTTACCTACAGACGGGGCTACTCAATTTCGTGACAGCAAGAAATCTGTTTCTGCGTAGTAATCCAATTCTAGTATCAACCTTACTATCAAAGACTTTACTTGGCACAACAATGCAATAAAATAAAGATAATGAGAGGTTGCTACAGTAGTAACAACTTCCAAGACTCAAATATAGAACAAAAGTGCAGAAGTAAAATAATGGGTTCTCTCCCATAAGCGTTTTTTTTAACGCCTTTCAGCTAGGCGCAGAAAGTGTGAATCAAGTATTATCAAGAGATGAAGCATCAACATCATAATTTGTTCTAATAATAGAATCATAAGGTAACTTCATTCTCTTTCTAGGGAAGTGTTCCATATCTTTCTTAAGAGGAAATTGATACTTAATATTCCCTTCCTTCATATCAATGATAGCACCAACAGTTCGAAGAAAGGGTCTTCCCAAAATAATGGGACAAGATGCATTGCATTCAATATCCAAGACAACAAAATAAACGGGGACAAGGTTATTGTTAACCGTAATGCGAACATTATCAATCCTCCCCAAAGGTTTCTTTATAGAATTATCAGCAAGATTAACATCCAAATAACAATTTTTCAATGGTGGCAAGTCAAGCATATCATAGAGTTTCTTAGGCATAACAGAAATACTTGCACCAAGATCACATAAAGCATTACAATCAAAATCATTGACCATCATCTTAATGATGGGCTCCCAACCATCTTCCAACTTCCTAGGAATAGAAGTTTCAAGTTTTAATTTCTCTTCTCTAGCTTTTATGAGAGCATTTGTAATATGTTTTGTAAAGGCCAAATTTATAGCACTAGCATTAGGACTTCTAGCAAGTTTTGTAAGAACTTAATAACTTCAGAGATATGACAATCATCAAAATCTAAACCATTATGATCTACAGCAATGGGATCATTGTCCCCAATATTTTGAAAAATTTCAGCAGTTTTATCACAAACAGTTTCAGCAGTCTTAGCAGTTTCAGCAGTTTCAGACAATTTTGCACGCTTTGCACTAGGAGTAGAAACATTGCCAACACCAATTATTTTACCATTGATAGTAGGAGGTTTAGCAACATGTGAAGCATCAACATTACTAGTGGTGGTAATAGTCCAAACTTTAGCTACATTATTCTCTTTAGCTAGTTTTTCTTCTCTTTCCCACCTAGCATGCAATTCAGCCATCAATCTAATATTTTCATTAATTCAAACTTGGATGGCGTTTGTTGTAGAAAATGACTTAATATCTTTTTATTCTTTAGGCATAACTTTCAATTTTAAAAGATCAACATCAGCAGCAAGACTATCAACCTTAGAAGCAAGAACATCAATTTTACCAAGCTTTTCTTCAACAGATTTGTTAAAAGCAGTTTGTGTACTAATAAATTCTTTAAGCATGGCTTCAAGACCAGGGGGTACACTTCTACTATTTTTGTAAGAATTACCATAACCATTACCAGTATTAGAAGGATATGGCCTATAGTTGTTACCAGAATTATTCCTATAAGCATTGTTGTTGAAATTATTATTTTTAATGAAGTTCACATCAACATGTTCTTCTTGAGCAACCAATGAAGCTAAAGGAACATTATTAGGATCAACATTAGATCTACCATTCACAAGCATAGACATAATAGCATCAATCTTATCATTCAAGGAGGAGGTTTCTTCAACAGAATTTACCTTCTTACCTTGTGGAGTCCTTTCAGTGTGCCATTCAGAGTAGTTGATCATCATATCATCAAGAAGTTTTGTTGCCGCCCCCAAACTAATGGACATAAAAGTACCTCCAGCAGCTGAATCCAATAGATTCCGCGAAGAAAAATTCAGTCCTGCATAAAAGGTTTGGATGATCATCCAAGTAGTTAGTCCATGAGTAGGGCAATTCTTTACCAAAGATTTCATTCTTTTCCATGCTTGGGCAACATGTTCATTATCCAATTGCTTAAAATTCATTATGCTACTTCTCAAAGATATAATTTTAGCGGGAGGATAATATCTACCAATGAAAGCATCCTTACATTTAGTCCATGAATAAATACTATTCTTAGGCAAAGATAGCAACCAATATTTAGCTCTTCCTCTTAAGGAGAAAGGAAACAATTTAAGTTTTATAATGTCACCATCTACATCCTTGTACTTTTGCATTTCACAAAGTTCAACAAAATTATTAAGATGGGCAGCAGCATCATCAGAACTAACACTAGAAAATTGCTCTCTCATAACAAGATTTAGTAAAGCAGGTTTAATTTCATAAAATTCTGCTGTAGTAGCAGGTGGAGCAATAGGTGTGCATAGGAAATCATTATTATTTGTGCTAGTGAAGTCACACAACTTAGTATTCTTAGGAGTACCCATTTTAGCAGTAGTAAATAAAGCAAACTAAATAAAGTAAATGCAAGTAACTAATTTTTTTGTGTGTTTTGAATATAGAGAACGCAAACAAGATAGTAAATAAAGTAAAGCTAGTAACTAATTTTTTTGTGTTTTTGATATAAAGAAAGCAAACAAAGCAGTAAATAAAGTAAAGTAAAGCAAGACAAAAACAAAGTAAAGAGATTGGATGTGGGAGACTCCCCTTGCAGCGTGTCTTGATCTCCCCGGAACGGCGCCAGAAAATATGCTTGATGGCGCGTGAAACACACGTCTGTTGGGAACCCCAAGAGGAAGGTGTGATGCGCACAACAGTAAGTTTTCCCTCAGTAAGAAACCAAGGTTATCGAACCAGTAGGAGTCAAGGGCCACGTGAAGGTTGTTGGTGACGGAGTGTAGTGCGGCGCAACACCAGGGATTCCGGCGCCAACGTGGAACCTGCACAACACAATCAAAATACTTTGCCCCAACTTAACAGTGAGGTTGTCAATCTCACCGGCTTGCTGTAAACAAAGGATTAAATGTATGGTGTGGAAATGATGTTTGTTTGCGAAGAACAGCAGAGAACAGAGTTTGCAGTAGATTGTATTCAGATGTAAAAGAATGGACCGGGGTCCACAGTTCACTAGTGGTGTCTCTCCAATAAGAAATAGCATGTTGGGTGAACAAATTACAGTTGGGAAATTGACAAATAGAGAGGGCATAACAATGCACATACATATCACGATGACTACTATGAGATTTAATCAGTGGCATTACGACAAAGTACATGACCGCTATCCAAAGCATGCATCTATGCCTAAAAAGTCCACCTTCAGGTTAGCATCCGCACCCCTTCCAGTATTAAGTTGCAAACAACGGACAATTGCATTAAGTATGGTGCGTAATGTAATCAACACAAATATCCTTAGACAAAGCATTGATGTTTTATCCCTAGTGGCAACAAGCACATCCACAACCTTAGAACTTTTTGTCACTCGTCCCGCATTCAATGGAGGCATGAACCCACTATCGAGCATAAATACTCCCTCTTGGAGTCACAAGTATCAACTTGGCCGTAGCCTCTACTAGCAACGGAGAGCATGCAAGAACATAAACAACACATATATGATAGATTGATAATCAACTTGACATAGTATTTCATATTCATCGGATCCCAACAAACACAACATGTAGCATTACAAATAGACGATCTTGATCATGATAGGCAGCTCACAAGATCTAACATGATAGCACAATGAGGAGAAGACAACCATCTAGCTACTGCTATGGACCCATAGTCCAAGGATGAACTACTCACACATCAGTCCAGAGGCGATCATGGTGATGTAGAGTCCTCCGGGAGATGATTCCCCTCTCCGGCAGGGTGCCGGAGGCGATCTCCTGAATCCCCCGAGATGGGATTGGCGGCGGCGGCGTCTCTGGAACTTTTTCCGTTTCGTGGCTCTCGGTAATAGGGTTTTCGCGACGGAGAGTATAAGAAGGCGGAAGGGCAGAGTCGGAGGAGGCACGAGGGGCCCACACCACAGGGCGGCGCGGGCCCCTCCTTGGTCGCGCCGCGTTGTGGTCTGGCCACCTCGTGGCCCCACTTCGTATGCTCTTCGGTCTTCTGGAAACTCCGTGGAAAAATAAGACCCTGGGCGTTGATTTCGTCCAATTCCGAGAATATTTCCTTTGTAGGATTTACCGAAACCAAAAACAACAGAAAACGAGAACTGGCGCTTCGGCATCTTGTCAATAGGTTAGTGCCGGAAAATGCATAATAATGATGTAAAGTGTGTATAAAACATGTGAGTATTGTCATAAAAGTAGCATGGAACATAAGAAATTATAGATACATTTGAGACGTATCATTAGCCTTCTTATGAATTTAGATCACAATATAAAAAACTCCACCTTGAGACGAATTCCTACGGGACTCTGGCGGTTTGGCCTAGATGATCATTTTGCACCCAGTTTTGATTGATTGCTATTTCTTTGATCTCTTGGACATGTTTGCTCACCCCATGCGATCTTTTGATTTCACAGGTGGTTCTCATCGTCCTCAATGCACAAAGGCCCGCGCCTCCAATCCTCACCGCCAACCAACGGCAAGCCATACTAGAAGAGCAACTTTGCACTTTTACCTCGACCGTGAATCCATGGTCCAAGTCATTGTTCGCCACCAACGCGAAAGAGAGGATGCCCTACAAGAGTGCGAGGAAGAATCCAAGAGGCAACATTATGATTCGTTGCGCACCATCAAGGACTTGACCAAGGATGAGTACCGTGAGATGATAACGGACACCAAATATATAAATATCATATCTTCACTATGCTACTATGAACTACTCTCCGGTTGGATAACGAACAGCAATGCACTGCATAGGGCTACAAAAGCACTCCTTAAAGTTTGCGTTCCAAATCTCGTGAACTTGACCAAGGATGAGTACTGTGAGATGATTCGTTGCGCACCATCAAGGACTTGACCAAGGATGAGTCCCCCGAAACTTGTCTTTGATGGCGATGGAGCTACATAATTTTTCGTGGACAGAGGCTGGTTGATTTAGGGTTTTCGCGTCGGGAGGCAATTTATAGGCGAAAGGACGAGGTCGGTGGGCGCCTGAGGGGCCCACACCATGCCTAGGCGCGGCTAGGGGATGGGCCGCGCCTAGGGTTGGTGTGGCCATCTCCTGTACTTTTTCGTCTCTCCTCTGGACTCTGTCTTCATTACAGTAAAATAGGAACTTCGGCTATTGTTTCGTCCAATTCCAAGAATATTTCCTGTACAAATTTTCTGAAATACAAAACAGCAGAAAACAAGAAAGCGGCACTGTGACATCTTGTCAATAGGTTAGTTCCGGAAAATGCATAAAAGTGCAACGGAGTGTAAACAAAACATATAGAAATTGGTGTAAAACAAGCATGGAGCATCAAAAATTATAGATACATTTGCAACATATCAGTGCGCCCTGCCAAAGTTAGCCAGCAACACCTTCAGAAGTGATTTCTTTCTCCTACTAGTCGATTAAACATTGGTTTCTTACTAAGGGAAAACTTCCTAATGTGCTCATCATACCCTCCTCTTGGGGTTTCCCAACTGCGTGCTCCGCACAACATCAAACTCTTTTCTAGCGTCGCTGCCGGGGAGAAAGAGGATTTCTGCAAGGGGAGTCTCTCATCTCCAATCTCTTTACTTTGTTATTGTTTTGCTTAGTTTATTTTACTTTGTCTTAGTTTGCTTCTTTTTATCAAAAACACAAAAACATTAGTTTCTATTATAGTTGTTATTTTTGTTGGTCTGTTTTAATCTTGCTAAAATGAGTAATCTCGAGAACACTAAGTTGTGTGACTTTACTAGCATAAACAAAAATGATTTCATTTGTACACATATTGCTCCACCTACTCCTGAAGCATCTTTCTATGAAATTAAACCTGTTTGTTAAATCTTGTTATGAGAGAGCAATTTTCTGATGTTAGTACTGATGATGCTGCTTCTCACCTTAATAATTTTGTTGAACTTTGTGAGATGCAAAAGTATAAGGATGTAGATGGAGACATTATTAAACTGAAATTGTTTCCTTTCACTTTGAGAGGGAGAGCTAAAGATTGGTTGCTGTCTTTGTCTAGAAATAATATTGATTCTTGGGTTAAATGCAAAGATGCTTTCATTGGAAAATATTATCCTCCTGCTAAGATTATATCCTTGAGAAGTGACATAATGAAATTTAAACAATTTTATAATGAACATGTTGCTCAAGCTTGGGAAAGAATGAAATCTTTGGTAAAGAACTGTCCCACTCATGGACTGACTACTTGGATGATCATCCAAACTTTTTATGCAGGACTGAACTTTTCTTCAAGAAACCTTCTGGATTCAGCTGCTGGAGGTAGCTTTATGTCCATCACTTTGGGGGCTGCAACAAAACTCTTTGATGATATGATGATAAATTATTCTGAATGGTACACTGAGAGGGCTCCACAAGGTAAGAAGGTAAATTCTGTTGAAGAAACCTCTTCTTTGAGTGATAAGATTGATACCATAATGTCTATGCTTGTTAATGGTAAGGCTCATGTTGATCTAAATAATATTCATTTAGCCTCTTTGGTTGCTCAAGAAGAGCATGTTGATGTGAACTTCATTAAAAGCAATAATTTTAACAACAATGCTTATAGGAATAATTTTGGTAGTAACAATTATAAGCCATATCCTTCTAATAATGGTAATGGTTATGGCAATTCTTATGGTAATTCCTACAACAACAATAGAAGTTCATCCTCTGATCTTGAAGTCATGCTTAAGGACTTTATTAGTAAACAAACTGCTTTTAATAAATCTGTTGAGGAAAAGTTTGGTAAAATTGATGTTCTTGCTTCTAAAGTTGATAGCCTTGCTCTTGATGTTGAACTTCTTAAACTAAAAGTTATGACTAATTATGTTAAATAAAGAAAGAATTTGAATGACATTCAAGTTACAATCGATGACAATGTTAGGATGTTGGCTGAATTACATGCTAGGTGGGAAAGAGAGGATGAAACTGCTATAAATAATAGTATGACTAAAGTTTGTACCATTACCACCACTAGTAGTGCTGAAGTCTCAAATGTTAGCAAACCTCCTACTATTAATGGTAAAATAATTGATGTATTAAATGTCCTCACTTCTTCTACAAAATTGCATAGAACCACTGAAACTGTTTCTGATAAGAGTGCTGAATTTTTTTGAAGTATGGGAGACAATAGTTCTTTTACCTTTCATAATAATGATTTTGATTTTAATGGTTGAAATATATCTGAAGTAATTATGTTCCTACAAAAGATATCTAGAAGTCCTAATGCCAGTGCTATAAATATGGCTTTTACAAAACATATTACAAATGCTCTCATGCAAATTAGAGAAGAGAAGTTAAAACATTAAACTTCTATTCCTAGGAAATTAGAAGATGGTTGGGAGCCCATCATTAAGATGAAAGTAAATGACTTTAATTGCAATGCTTTATGTGATCTTGGTGTGTGCATCTCTGTTATGCCTAGAAAAATTTATGATATGCTTGATTTGCCACCTTTGGAACAACGCTATTTGGATGTTTATTTTGCTGATATTGCTAAGAAGAAACCTTTGGGGAGAGTTAATGATGCTTTTATTATGGTTAATAATAACTTTGTACCCATTGATTTTGTTGTTTTGGATATTGAATGTAATGCTTCTTGTCCTATTGTTTTGGAAAGACCTTTTCTTAGAACTGTTGGTGCTGCTATTGATATAAGAGATGATATTATAAAATATGAATTCCCACTCAAAAAAGGTATGGATCAATTCACTAGAAATATAAAGAAGCTACCTTTTGATTCTATTATTAGGAAAAATTATGACGTTGATGCTTCTTCACTTGAAAATACTTGATTCAAGCTTTCTGCGCCTAGCTGAAAGGCGTTAAAGAAAAGCACTCTTGGGAGATAACCCATGTTTTATTTCTATAATTTTTCTTTTGTTGAGTCTTGGAAGTTTTTACCTCTATAATAACCTCTCCTTATACTTTTTATTTCGTTTTTGTGCCAAGGATAGCCTCTAATAGGAAGAAGGTAAGATTTGGGGAAGTTGCTGTCCTGAAACAAATTATGTGCTACCACCAAAAAAATTATTATTCTCAACTAGAACGTCAGATTGATCTGATAATTTTTTAGCATATGTTCCGAGTTATTATCTAACTTTCATTAGTTTTCCACTTTTCGATTTGAGCAACATTAGATTTTCGAAAAAAATCAATCTTTACCTGCTGTTCTGTTTTGATAGATTTCTGCCACTATTTGCATTTGCCTCTTAATCTTTTTCTTTTTGAGTTATTTTGAGAGAAACAGCTTTTAAAATAATGTTTTAATGGATGTTTGACAAATGTTAGAACAGAACCAAAGTGGATTGATTATTTTGATTGCACTAATGCTGCTAATGAAAATTGTGTGAAGTTTTATATGAAGGAAGTTTTCAAGTGTAGGGAGAGAAGAATGATGTGATGAGATGAAGGATGGACAAAATCTCAAGCTTGGGGATT
Organism: Lolium rigidum; assembly: GCF_022539505.1. Lineage (NCBI taxonomy): Eukaryota > Viridiplantae > Streptophyta > Magnoliopsida > Poales > Poaceae > Lolium > Lolium rigidum. Next base: position 100,998,001 of record NC_061509.1, on the reverse strand, counting down.
CCCATGTCACCTCAATAAATATCCAAGAGGTACAAGCTTCAATGCTTGGGGATGCCCAAGGCATTCCCGTCTTCATCAACAAAAATATCAGATCATCTTTCATATGCTATGTGTTGTTCTTGGAGCGTATTTATTTTTGTTTTATTTTGTTTTGTTTGCTGTAATATATGGTTGGATCCGAGCATACTTGTTTTGGAGAATGACACACTCCGTTTTCATTGCATAGAACATTCTAGTTTTCACTCTTATTGTCCTGCGAGTGTTCTCTTTTGTTAGTACTGGGTTTAGCTCTGGTTTTCAACTCGTATTTTGTTTATAGCTTGTTAGCTTTAGTTAGGTATGATTAGCTCTCTGGTCTTTATTGATTATTAACTATGAGAGCTGTTTCAAATAAATGGATCGGTGTTGGAGACGAGTAAAATATTTCATGCTTATAGTGGTGCAAATGGAAGCTTTTTTAGATTGTGGCTTAGACTTTAGCATGTCATGTTAGATGTTATTTTAATTATATGCTTAGTAGTTATTATTGTAGCATGACTTGTCTCAAATAGCTGAGAATGCTTAATGTGCCATTGAAAGAATCATGTGTTGTCTCCATCATACAAAAGCATAATATTGTGGTATTGTCCTTTGATGCTTTAATTGGGTTAACTTGGCACATGCTTACACCATGTTATGACTACAAACCAGTCACCTCAAGCCTCTATGATCATTTAGTTTTTGACTTGTAATATCATTTTATGCTTTGATTAATAATATTTTGTCGCTATGCATGATTATGGCCATTATTGCTCTCTTAGTTGGTCGCTCTCAGTCTTTTGCTAGTCTTCACCTATACTGAGTATGAGCTCTACTCGTGCATCCAACTCCCAAAAACCAAGGTTTGCCAATTGTGTCCACCATACCTACCTACATGTGGTATTTCACCGCCACTCCAACGTAAATTGCTTGTGTGCTACCTTTAAAACCTTCAAAAATTATTACCTGATTTGTGTTTCTGTTTTAGCTCATGAGGAAGTGCTGGATGCTTTATTGTCTCTTTCATATTTATTTGGCTTCACATCTTGACTAGCATGCATAATGTGCTACTCCTTAATATTGCAAAAAGAGCAGGCAACCGGGTGCCCAGCCCACTAAATATAAAATAAGCAAATAATCAAATAAATCTCCTAACACTATGTACTTGAGAAATCATGAACTTAGCTTGTTCAAACAAAGGGGGAGAGAAACTTTATTGTTCCCTCTATGGGAGCCGCTCTTGAAGCCATTAAACATGAAAGGATGATAAATCATTTGATGCCATTCGTTGACATAGACATACATACCTCTCAAAATACATTTTGAACACCTCTGTTTTATTCAAAATAAAAAGCTCTAGCACATGAGTAATCTTGCTTCGATCTGCGCATGGCCTTTCTTTTACTTTTATGTTGAGTCTTCATCTTCTTTATGCACCAATTAAGAGAGCATAGTTGTCATTCTGAGTATAATGTGCATAGTCCCAAAATTTATTATTGATTGATTCATGATTATGTTATTGCTTGTTCTCAAACTATTTGTATCTAGTCACCCTTTTGAACTTTAAAGGTGTCCTATACATTTCTGTTTTGCTATTCCATGAAGGACAAACTGAATACCACTTTGCTATGTTCTCTCTATGCTAAAAACAAACAGTTGCTTTCACTGCACTATTATTCATGATCTTTTGTTTGAGTTACTTCTCATGCTGTAACATAGTTGCTAAGTTCTATTGTTAGAATTATATCTATCATGCCTATGTTTAGAGTACTTTGATCCCAGCTCACAATGATTTTACAATAACTTGATCAAGATTGTGTTGGCTGCATATCACCTCAAAAATTATTGTTGTTATCACTTACCTACTCGAGGACGAGCATGAGTTAAGCTTGGGGATGCTGATACGTTGAAAACGTATCTATAATGTTTGATGCTCTATGCTTGTTTTACACCAATTTCTATATGTTTTGTTTGCACTTCGTGGCATTTTTATGCATTTTCTGAATTTAACCGATTAACAAGATGCCACAGTGTCAGTTCCTGTTTTTTGCTGTTTTTGTATTTCAGAAAAGTTGTACAGGAAATATTCTTGAAATTAGACGAAACAAAAGCCGAAGTTCCTATTTTACTGTCACGAAGACGGAGACCAAAGGGTAGACGGAGAAGAGCCAGGATGCGGCCACACCATGCCTAGGTGCTGGCCCCCTGCCACGCCTAGGGGTGGTGTGGGCCCCTTGACCGCCCACCGACCTCGCCCTTTCGTCTATAAATTCACATCCTCGGGAAAAACCTAAATACCCGAGCATCCATCCATGAAAAGTTTCGTAGTTGCCGCCATCGTCGACCCTAGTTCGGGAGGTTTCTGAAGCTCTTCTAGGCACCCTGCAGGAGAGAGAGATCATCATCGGAGGCCTCTTTATCACCATGCCCACCTCCGAAGTGATGTGTGAGTAGTTCATCTGTGGACTACGGGTCCAACAGTAGCTAGATGGTTGTCTTCTCCTACATATGCTTCATGTTTAGATCTTATGAGCTGCCTATCATGATCAAGATCATCTTTATGTAATGCTACATGTTGTGTTTGCTGGGATCCACTGAATATTGAATTGTATGGTTGAGTTGATTATAGACCTGTTTATATGTTATTTGTGATCTTGCATGCTCTCCGTTGCTAGTAGATGCTCTGGCCAAGTATGTGCTTGTGACTCCAAGTGAGAGTATTTATGCTCGATAGTGGGTTCATACCTCTAGTAATCTGGAAGAGTGACAGTAACTCATAAGGTTGTAGATGTGATGTTGCTACTAGGGAGAAAACAACAATGCTTTATCCAAAGATAATTCTATTGTTTATTTTACACACTTACTTAATGTAATAATCTGTTGCTTGCAACTTAATACCCAAAGTTGTTCGGATGATATTATGAGGGTGGATTATTAGTCATAGATGCAGTTGGATCACGGTCTATGAATCTTGTTGTAATCCCTAAATGAATCTCATATTAATCATCTTGTCATGTATGATCTTTATTCTGTCAATTGCTCAACTGTAATTTGTTTACTCAACATGTTATTTATCTTTATGGAGAAACACCTCTAGTGAACCGTGGACCCCGGTCATTTCTTTTACACAGATAAAACAATCTACTCGAATACCTGTTCGGTTTCCTTACTGCAAGCACTGTTCTCTTTATTTCACTGTAAACAAACATTTCTTCCCACACTATACGTCCAATCCTTTGTTTTCAGCAAAATCAGTGAGATTGACAACCCCACTGTAAGTTGGGGCAAAATATTTTGGTTGTGTTGTGTGCAGGTTCAACGTTGTTGCTGACACCGGTAGTGCGTCCTGCCAAAGTTAGCCAACAACACCTTCAGAAGTGATTTCTTTCTCCTACTGCTCGATTAAATCTTGGTTTCTTACTAAGGGAAAACTTGGTGTTATGCTTATCATACCTTCTTTTGAGGTTTTCCAACTGCGTGCTCTGCAAAACATCACGCGCCGTCGACACGGTCTGGAGATTGAAGACGAAGGACATCTAAAAAATTCTGCTGTAATTTTCTTTTTTTTGAGGTACTTTGTACCGTTCCATATTTATCTTAATGGGAAGGTCTTTTTTGATTTTTTAAAAAAGAAAACCAAAGCAAGTCGCTCCAGAAAATAACCATGTGATCCCATGCCTGCCTGGCAGGCATTTCCTACCTTCCCAAATTGCGCGGCCAGACAAAACAAAACAGCAAATCTAATCCACTCCAACCCTTCTAGAAGCTTCAGCCTCCTTTGCTCCCCCTCCCAACTTCCTCCTCGCCCTTTCCCTACTCCAAACCCTAGCTTCCACTAGCCGCCGCGGCTCCATGGATCGGATCGTCGGCAGCAAGTATAAGCTGGGCCGCAAGATCGGGAGCGGCTCCTTCGGGGAGATCTACCTCGGTTCGACCTCGATCCCCCCACCTTCGATTTCCTTCCTCCAGTGTCTCGATAAACCATGTTCATGGATATCTTACGGGGTTCGTTGACTTCTCTCTGCAGCGACGCACGTCGACACGTACGAGATCGTCGCCGTCAAGATCGTGAGCTCCTCCTCCCCCGCTTGTGTTAGATAAATTTTGTTCAATCCTTTTGGGATTGTGGCGTCTCGTGCCACTGATTACCTGGCGATGCAGCCGTTGGGATCCACAGATATTGTCACTTCATTAACCTGCTGATTGCTGTGCGTGTTAGAATGCCAGGATTTCAACTTGTGTTTCTGTATTGATCGATTAGAAACGTAGAATCGCTTAATGTGCCTTCCTGGTTAGTTCATTGGGATGATTTTTTGCTGCTCAACTTTTATGGCTTGTGCAAAGTATTGCTGCCTTTTTGGGTTACCCTCAGTGGGTTCATCGTTCATGGCTTGATACAGTCATGGTTTGGAGTTTTCTGCAAGATAGCAGCATATTCCGGTTTTGAAAAGGCATTTTTGTTTGTGCTGAAGTATCCGCCACAGCAGTGCTACTTGTCCAGCTGTCAGTTAATAGGCCAGCGGTCAGCTGTGTTGCACTTTTTCATTTCATTGGATTATGAGTTGCTGAGACACATGGTGCTATTTGTTTAATTGTCACTATAGCAGTAGCAACTATTTAACACAGGAACCAACAACACATGTATTTTCCATCTGTAAATAGCATATTGGGCTTTATGAGTGTGGAAACGGCTCCAGATCACTATAATACATAGAGTTCAACAAAGCAGCAGGGGCTTGGCAGGCGGCCACTTCCTGCCTTTTATATTTCTTTCCTGGGCCGGATGGACTAATTTCTTCTACTTAGGACTCACGACTCCACGAGTTCTTCTGCTCTTCATGGACCACCTTCCTGACTGAATCCCAGCATTGCGCTGCTTCTCATTGCCTACGCGCTGCCTACACTATTTTTTAGAACAAAAAGAATGCATAACAAGATAATTCAACAAAATCTCTGCATGGCCCATAACTCAGGCGGCTTTTGGGTTATGGACTAGGTCGAATGGGTAGTGGTCTCTCATCCTGTGTTCATGTTTTCTCTCCATAGCACTACCTTGGGGCATAATGCTCGTGTGATTCACCGGAGCACCCTGACAATATTGGGGCCAGTTTCATTTTTTCCTTTCTGGATTTGTCCTGAACATAGAGGTTCTTCATATTTGTTTACTGGAATCAGAGTAGAAACAATGGTGAAAACATTCTATACAATTTAAAGCATGTTTTTTTTTAGTAAATACCGTTTTCCTTGGTTTTCGTATCCCCACCATTGTTCTGATTTATGCTGCATTCATTAATGTTCAGGAAAACAGTAAAACCAATCACCCCCAATTGCTTTATGAGGCCAAGCTGTATAATGCTCTTCAGGGAGGGAGTATGTCTTCAAACTGTTACTGTTTTTTTTATTGTATGAACTACTGTACCATAAGTTCAAGCAATAATTCTTGGTACTTGTGGATTCTTGTAGCTGGTATTGCAAACATAAAATGGTGTGGAATTGATGGTGAGGAAAATGTTCTTGTTATTGATTTGCTTGGGCCAAGTCTCGAGGATTTGTTTGTTTATTGCGGCCGGAGATTCTCACTGAAGACAGTTTTGATGTTGGCAGATCAGATGGTAAATAATCTTCAGCTATTGTTCATTTGCTAATGATGAATTAGTGAGGCAGTTATGATTGTGTTATAATTCTTCTGTTGATTTCCATTTGTGGAATGATGCTAATGCTTTTATTATGCATCACATAGTTAAAAAAACTGTAGCCAAAGGTTAAGTCTAAAATCTGCCTTTTGAAATTGTTCTTGATTAGTACTCTACAACTATTTTCTGCTTTACCTATAATCCTATATACAGCCTGCAGGACCCCTTCATATTACGTTGTTTGCTTGTTTTATTAGTTTTACTCATTTACCCCTGCAGATAACAAGAATAGAGTTTCTGCACTCCAAGGGGTATTTGCACAGAGATATCAAGCCCGATAACTTCCTTATGGGCCTTGGTCGAAAAGCAAATCAGGTGTGTACACACAGCCACTGACAATTCAGCTGCTATTGGTCTTCATCGTGCTTAATTTGTGATCCAACTCTTAGGTCTACATCATTGACTTTGGACTTGCAAAAAGATACCGTGACTCAACCACCAATCGCCACATACCTTATAGGTGGGCTAATTATTTAAAGCCAAGTACCCTTTGACTATCTTAATTTTGTTTTTGTTGTTTATTTGATCTCCTAATATTTGTGGTATCCCATGCGTTCTCTGATTACTCATAACATACTTACCCCATTTCAGAGAAAATAAAAACTTGACTGGAACAGCTCGCTATGCAAGTTGCAACACTCATCTTGGGATTGGTGAGCAAGAGGACCATACTATTTGTCATTAACCTAGATACATGAATCATATGTATATTATTTTGATTACCAGGCTCATTACTGTGCTTTTTTACACTGCAATAAAATAGATGCCTTTTTATTGCTATCTTTTGATGTCTATCACTCAACTTAGTATTGTTACCACGTACCAGAGCAAAGCCGAAGGGATGATTTGGAGTCCATTGGATATGTTCTGTTGTATTTTCTCAGGGGAAGGTAGGACTCTTCTGTATGAAGAAATATATATACTTAGTTTTTTTTTTTTCTTTCTCATTGTGTCGGAATAATAAAGATCCGCAAGTGTATCCATGTTCATTATTGAAAACTATGTGTGGCCAACACTTTCGTCAAGACTCATGTAGCAATGTAGGCCTAAATATATCTAACCCCTGTATTAGCATCATTATCAATAGGTCAGTTAGCTTTGCTCTTGATTACTTTCTACATTTGATCTCTGTGTGAAGAAATGTAAGTTTGTTAGGAATACCCAGATGACACCTTTACCACCACAAATGATAGAAGGTTAGGTAAATACTTGATGCATAATTACGATAGATAAAATATACGTGGACCTGAATATTATTTCATCTATCAGGTGTCTGTCAATTCGTGAACGAGTCACAGCATTTATTTTGAGAATTGAGTCATAGTATCTCTACACAAATCGCAAGGCAATGATGTAACTTACCAGTTGGATGACGATTCACAAATGTCACGGTCAACATTAGGATCAACATTAATGACAACTTAAGTCTTGATAGCTTGTTTGTAACACCTTGGTGTGGCACATCAATAAAAGCTATAGAGCATTTTCATTATTAAGACGGATGTGTTGCTGACATCTTTTGTATTAAGTACCACTGCGTAAGACTTGTATCTATTGTCGGTATTACTGTTGTAATGAACAAGCCAGGTCGCTTTGATGTTGATTTGGAGTTTTGGACATACCCTTACATTTGCTCATTGACTTTGTCTTTATATGATCTCTGTGTAATTTTATATATGTTCTGTCCAGTCTTCCTTGGCAGGGTTTGAAAGCTGCTACAAAGAAGCAGAAGTATGACAAAATAAGCGAGAAGAAACTTTCAACACCTATCGAGGTTGTTTAACCCTACATTTTTTATTTTTGCAGAATGTCCTTGCACCTGTTTATGCCATTGTTGGAGAGTGCTCATCAGTTTTCTTGTCACAGGTTTTATGTAAATCACACCCTGTGGAATTTGCGTCTTATTTCCACTATTGCCATTCATTGACATTTGATCAACGGCCAGACTATGGATTTCTGCGACGGCTCTTTAGAGATCTGTCTGACCGTGAAGGTGTATAGCATCAGAGGCACTATTAAATACATCATCTTCATTTTGAATTCTGTAATCCTTGCTCAGTTACTTATTGAATATTTGTAAAACTGCAGGTTACGCGTTTGACCATGTCTTTGACTGGACATTATTGAAGTGTAAGCAAACCCAGAAGGTGAAGGCTCAACAGGTATGTGATGCTAGTATTTTTTCGGGTGTAACAGTTTTTCACCATCACATAATCATAGAATTGGTTACATTTTTTTTCTTTTAAAGTGATGGAATACTGTTGGAAAATAATGCATCTTATACTAGGTTTTGATTCATTTTATGGAATGACAGTCGTATTTTTCCCTTTTACCTTACATTTGGTGAACACTTTTATTGCCTTAGCTAATTTCTCTCTCCAATGACAGCAAGATCCAGGTGTAAGTAGCAGGCAGGCTCCAATTAATATGGACAAGCACCAAGGTAGCAATTTTCTTAGTATCAGTACTATCAGTATTATTTTTCAATACCATTTTCCCCTTGCATCAGTGAGTTATAGTTGATCAAAGCATCCTTAGTATTGGCTGGTTGACTGCCCTACGAGATTCTTCTCGGTTATCTTTTCTGAAATTACTTTCATGATCAGTATGGATTCTCATCTTTAAAATAATTGGAAAACACAGATTTTTGGATGCACATTATGGAATATGTGCACTTGCAGCTTTTCTGTTTGAAAATATATCCATTTGTGTGATGTACAAGGGATAACAAGATCATATAGCAACTATATGTGTACTGTGCATCATAGTGGACATTTTTCACCAAAAATGCAGGTGCACATATGTACTGTGCAGCGTAGTGGATATTTTTCACCAAAAATGCAGGTGCACATACCATGGCACAATGAGTACCTAGTTTTTATGTCCTAGGTCTGTTTATTGACCTGGCAGCATGTGCTCCTGGAAATGTATTGTACTTTCCCTTTAAATACACCTTTTATAGGTTGAGAACTACATTCTCATGGTTGTCGCTTCAAATTGTTTTCAGTCAGTGGTTCACGGGCAGCTGAAGCCTCTGGTCAGCTTGAAGCAGAACAACGCCCGGCAATCAGAATGCAAATAAGATCTAGTGCCGAGAACAGCCGTTCAAATAATCGACATTCTGATAAATTGGTAATGCCCTTATTGATGATGAAAATATCCAGTTTCCATAACTGAATGTTTGATGTCACCTCTGAGTAATTTAACTGCTCATGAAGTTCAGGAATGTGTTCATGGACTCTTACAGCCTTACCCTTTTTTAACCTAATGGGAATATTTACTCTACTACCCAAAATTTAGTGTCTACCTTTTGGTTATAATATTTCTTCTTTTGTTGCTACAGAGGTTGGGTGCTAGCACCGATAATGCATTTCTGCAATCGACATCATCTGGTAATGCTGATGCCCAAAGGAAGAATATATCAATATCGAAAACACAGGGGCTTGTTGACCCCCACAATCATGGAACTAACAATCAAGGGCCTTCAAACCAACTTTAACACTCCAGTTCATGATGGTCTATTTATTAAACCCTTGGTGAGACCACCTTCAGTTCTGTTATGTGCTTTTGCCTTTCATATGTGTAGGGTAGAACAATTATGTTGGTGCCGTGGTTATATTGAAGTTTTACTTCTACGTGACCTTTTGTTTTATTGGTTTGTGCAACAAAATATCTCTCACCATATATGTCGGCTCTAATGTTACTTCTAGTAGTCTGTCACTGCTTGCAGGTTGGGTTATATTGATTTTTATAATCACCTGTTAGTGTCCTGTCCACACTGCAGTTAAAGCATCCGAAGATCAAGAGATTAGATAAATAAGTTGAAGTTCAATAATAGATTGCGGTTTAACAAAGTTGAGGACAAAATCTTTAATCCATAATGAAATAAACTAATAAAGACAAAGTGCTTATTATCAATCAACTAAAACAACGTGGTTATGAGATCAGGCTTACTCCCTCCGTCCTCAAATGAGTGTATGTTTGGACATGTCTTACGTCAAACTTTATTAACTTTGACCAACTTCCTAGAAAAAGTAGCAGCATTTATGACACTAAATTAATATCGCTAGATTGATCTTGATATGTAGTTCAATAATATAATAATTTGATCTCACATATGTTGCTATTTTTGTGTAAAATTTTAGTCCAATTTGAAAATATTTGACTTCCAAAAAAGGAAACGTACACTTATTGGCGGACCCGAGGGAGTATTAGTGAGTTAACCATCTTCCTCTTCCCTATCTTTGGATAATTCTGTTGCTACTACATCTCTACACTCTTAGGGGTGCATAATGGGAATTCTTTGTGATCACCTTCTCCTGAGCTAGCAAAGGCTTTGCAGGGAAGCCATCTCCTCTCAACTATGACTGAACCGATCTGCCCGGTGACAGGTAACTGGGATGAACCACTGGTGTGACAGACCATGGGGGAAAGCGATGCAGAGGTGCTGTGGATCCCTATCTTCGATGGGCAGGAGGACTCGATTGCTCGACCCCAAAGAGGAATTTTCTCTGTCAAAGAATACTTGCAAAGTTCATCTGGCAAGTTGTTCCGAGGGTGGCACTAGTGGAGGTACAGGGCAGACCAGCGGCTGACTGGAAACTGTTGTGGAAGCGGCCATGCCCAGGTTGTTTCTTATCACTTCATCTGGCATTTGGCACACAAACAGTCCATCTGCTCCGGCTGAACCTCCGCAAACTTTGACATTGACACCATCTGCCTGTTGCACTACCGACTTGATGAAGAGGTCGCAATCTTTTCCTGTGGTTTAAGGAGGTAAAGCACAGATGGCTGCTGGTGGTGGCTAAACCGTGGATGTCTAGCAGATCATCCTAAGCTTCCATTCTGCGAGCGTGTTGTAGTGCAGGATATCCTGGTAGTTGACTAGCACTGCAGACTCAAAGCATGTTTCTTCTTATTGTGATGGTGAGCTTGCTGAAACGAAACTTCAGCTGGAGACAGGCAAAAGACTGAGATTTCGTGTTTGACATGGAACATGGCAGAATTCTGGAACTGCTTTCACAATATTGCCACATGGCCATTTTGTGGATCTGATTGGTAAGCCACCATCAAGCAACATAAGTTCATACTTGTTGCAACGGATTCTTTTCACGAGTGAATGGTAGACCGGACCGATGGGTTCCACCTGAGCTGAGCCGGGCTTTGTCAAGGTAAACACTGATGGAGCCTTTGACGACGAGCATGGTGGAGAAGTCCTAGCTGCCGATTGTTGCTGCCTTTAACATGCGAGCGATGCGCTGTGCACTGAAGCTGTGGAGCTCCCTCCTCCCAAAGATAAATCTCAATGCTGGGTGTGCCTCGTGTGATCTTCCTGACAGACATGATAGTCCTGAAGCAGTCGGTCGCATCTTGTTCGTAATTAGTCATCAAGCAATGGTGCTGTTTTCTGGGAAATCATAGCCCAGCTGATTTGAACTTCTACCAGCCACAGAGTTGTCTTTTATATTCGTTTCGTGTACTCACGCTGCCCATCGCATAGTTGCGTTTAGTGCTAGAATGGACCTTGAATTCACTGTCTGGCTAGACTGGTTGCCAAACTTTTGTAACTAGTCCAGTGGCCGGTAATATTGCCGTAACCACCAGTTAATTTGAATTATGTTGGCGGTAACTACTGCCCCGGAAACATCTTCTCTTGGTTGTGTTACCATAGTGCTTATGGACTGGTGGCATCAACATTATCAAGCGAAAGAAAATACATGTGTCGAAACACTGGATTGTGGTTTTGAAACACAATGGTTGTAATTATGGCTTGGGTCTTGCAAACAAAGGATTTTATACCATGGTTAACCTTGGCTGTACGGCAAACGAGTGACCCATTTGGGACTGCTGTGCTGTGGAACCATGTGCTGGAGAAAATATTTGCTTTGTCGTAACCCTTTGCCAAATTAGTTGGTCAATACAAAGCTGTTTTATGATTTCTATAATAAAGGCTAATAAATAACGCATTTTACCCAAAAACATGTACCGAGAGGGCATCTACTATCATCAAAAGAATTCCTGTCTGAAGGATAATCCTTTTCTCTAGCTGCAGTTTTAAGCATGATGGCTAAGTCTCATGGAACCTGATTGTTTGTTTATTTATTTGCTCTAGCTGTATCATGTTCTCAAAGTTGATGTATACTGATTTGGTGATGACACTAGACTCACTCATGTTTTTTCCTTGTGTATTACAGCTCAGTGAATATGTTTCAGCCGAAAATTTGGAGCCAACGTGTAACCTGTCAGGTTTTTAAGGTATCCTCTGTATTGCATGAGGTGATTGCTACCTGAAAACATGGTTGATAAGCTGAGATGAAATCAGCATCAGTTATCATTCAGTGGTGAAGAATTCGCCTTTTCATATTAGTAGTATGTGGATAATACTTGGAAGCTAACGTAGGAATGGCAGTAACCTATTTTGCGTTCTATATGACCGTACAATGTGAGACCTCATCTGGGCTCATTGATTCAGGGTTCTTTGCCAGTAACAATACTGGTGCTGTATTCTTTGAAAGAGAGCTTGGTGACTCACTGGAATACCTGTAGCTTTAATTAGGGATCAGCGTCAGTGCGATGATGAAACTTATAATTACTTTAACTTGTAAGTCCACTTGAGTTGTTATTTGACATATCATCATGGTATAAGTTACTGGGGTTGGATTTCTCACCAAATATTTTTCTCACCAGATGCTCTCAATCTGCAAGCAGAAAGCAGCGTCTTATTCAACTTAGATGGGCTTTAGCATCAAATATGTTTGTGTCAGATCCCAACAAGGATTATGAAGAGTGAGTTGGGAAGATGTGATTGTTTTGTTATCCTGGGCGTGTTTGGATGATTATTGTGACTGGTTCTGTCAATTTGCCTGATTTTGATACAAATGGCTTTGCGTTCATGTGAGAACTGGTGATAAAGATCCTCCTCCATTGTCTTAACCTGGTGCAGATGAAGATAAAGGAGATCACAGAAAGCCTTGCCGGTTTCTGTAATATTTTCAGCCGAGCTAAAATAATCATTGATGTACTATTGTGAGCCCTGCTGGGTACTGCCAAGAATTTGTGTTTCACTAGTTTCTCATGGAGTAATTTTTATAGAATCTTCATGTTTTCAGTCATATAGGTAAAAATGAAGTCAGGCTTTGTCTGTATGTCTGCTCATACCATTACGAAGAAAGAGGCCATATGTTTGCTGTATTTATCTGCAGATTTGCGTGTGGGGTTATAAGACCATCGGAATGTTACTCTTGAGGTGAGGAAATGAGGATGGGTGGCGCACTGCACATTGTTGTCATTGACCCTGTTGGTTAGGAAATGAGGATGGGTGGCGCACTGCACATTGTTGTCATTGACCCTGTTGGTTTCTTTACTAGTAGCTGTGCTGTCCACGCGTTACCTCTGCTTCCAGTCCATTTGATATGAACAACTTTTAATTTTTTTGCATCCAGAACCTCCTTGTTTTAGATCCACAATAAGCTGTTGTTTCATCCGGGGAAAATTCATTTAAGTATGCCGCTTCGAAAGGCATGCATTTCAACAGACTTTTCAAACTTATGAAATTGTATCAATTGGGTTTTGAACTTGTCCATGGGAACTGCCAACTTTATAACTGTAGTTGGTTCTTGATGACATCCATCTGTTATTATTTAGATAATACAAAATTCTTTGCAAAGTGGATGTGCTCATGTTTACAGAGGTGGTAAAAAGGAGAAGTCAATGGTCACAAAGAACTTGATAATCAACCCGTGTTGCCCGTGGCTACTCCAGTTCTTTGGCAAAGTCTATATTGTCGACAAACACCTGCATAACAAAATGGATCAAGGGTTTTAGTCTGGATGCTCAGCAAGCAATTTGAAAGAAACAGAACATCGAGAATAAGGGGCGATACCGATTTCCACCCATCAGGGTCCAGGATAGCTGTGATCTTGGTGTTGATCCCCGGCAAGGGGCCTGCCTCCCGAACCACCTGCCCTCCCGACAGCTTCACCACCTCAGCCGTCTTGTAGACATCGTCGGTGCCAATGGCGATCTACAAAAGGATAGCGGCAGCTCTTGACATATATTCGGGCTCTTGGGTTTTACTGAATTTGAAAAGCAAGGGTGTCGCGTACCTGACCGTACGCGTTGCCCTTGTCATATTCGGTGACGCCGTAGTTGTAGGTCAGCTCCAGGACTGCATTCTTGTCTTCCGGTCCGTACCCCATCATCGCTACCGTGTACTGCACAAGAGCTTGTCCAGCTTAATGTATGCCGCCGTACAAGAAGCTGTTAATTAGATGATGCACCCAAAGATTGTTCACCTTGTATTCAGGGTTGTCTCGCTTCCGTAGCAGCTCCATGCCACAAGCCTACAATTCGGCGACAAGAGGAGCCACTGAGATGATCCAACCGACCGAGACAGAAGAAGAAGCCGAGCAAGTGTCATGAGCTGAGCTGCCTACCTTCTCGTAGAAGCTTATGGCTCGATCGAGATCGCCGACCCGGAGCATCACCTGGCACAACGGCTCTGGTGTCCCTGGCCTCTCGAGGATCTCAAACTTGTAGCCGTCGGGGTCCTCGACGAACGCGATGACGGTCTTGCCGCCCTTGACTGGGCCTGGTTCCCTCGTCACCTTGCCTCCCTTTGCCCTTATGAGTTCAACCGTCTTTGACACCTACAGCGATCAACCATCAAAGTTGAAGGCATATTCGTGTAAACACCATCATACTTGTGTGAAATGGATGACGGCAGATGCCTATGAACTGGCCGGAGTCCTACATCATCAGTGGCGATGCCAAAATGACCAAACCCTGCTCCAATATCGTACTTGTCGACCCCGTAGTCTGCAGATGATTTGTCCATCAGCAAAGGGCTACATTCTGAAGAAAAAATGTGCTCCTTATAATTAATATATGTAATGTGAGTAACTGTAGGTGAGCTCGACGACGAACTGGGCCTCCTCCGGGCCGTATCCGAGGAAAGCGTTGGTGTATTTCTCTTCGGGTATGTCGCGCTTCCTCAGCAGCTTCATGCCCAGGCATTCCGTGTAGAACCTGCATCAGCCAGGCCCCATCAGAGTATGCTAAGAAAATACAGTGCCGCCGTGGCGGTGTTGCAGAAGAAGATGGTACCGACTTGATCGTTCTGTCGATGTCGCCGACGCGGTAGACGACGTGGAGGAGCCTCCTGTTGTCCTTCTTCGCCCACGCGAACGCCTCCTCTTTGCTGACGAACGAGGTGGCCGCTGCCTGCGCGGCGTCCGCCGAGGCCCGGAGCTTCGCCGTGCCGCTCGTGCTCCTGCCGCTAAGCCTGATCGGCTCCGACTGCAGAGCTGTCCCGAGAAGCAAGATGTGGAATCAACCGGATGCAATGCAGGAGCTATGCTCGTTCTTTGTCTGGCTGTTCTCGGTTGGCGCGGAGGAAGGGACATCGGTCAGTTTACCTGCACCTGCCGCAGCGGTGGAGAGGAGCAACGATCTCCGGGGGACAGCGGCGGCCGGGGTGGCGCAGGCGACGGCGCCACGGCCGACGGCCATGTAGAGAGCCCGCATCGTGCCCGGCGTGGTTCGGGTGTGCTGACTCGTGGCACTTTTTTGGTTGGCGGGGCTTTCTCATGCTATCC
>NC_061509.1:100957484-100982594 GCF_022539505.1 Lolium rigidum | reverse complement strand
TATTCCTGGCTGCTTCGCGTTTGTAACCCCGCAAAATGGAGCCAGTGCACTCCCGGGCAGATCTTCTAAAATCTCCCTATGTTTTTGCTAAACTAACTGGTTTCTATTACTCCATCCGAGTCTTTCACTTCTTTTTCAAATTCTCATATTTCTTCTAAGTCAGGTACGAGACAAACATCCAAGTCTTTCACTTCTTTTTCAAATTCTCATATTTCTTCTAATTTGATCAGTTTAGGGGTTTCGTTGGGTACTAGGCCTGATGAGGTTTCGATTTCTGCCAATGTGTTGAGACAGACGGAGCTTGACCGTTTAACGGTTGCTCCGAATGACTCCACTGGGCTTGAGACTCCAGTTGATAACGATGATGGAGCGGATGACATCTTAGATGGTCAGCTCCTCTCGTCTATTATTGGTAATCTTACAGATGTCGATTTGGAACACTCGGAGCTTAGTTCAATCTATGATCTAAAAGCTTCTGCACGTGATTCCCGATCGTCCGCTGGTAAAATTCTCGTAGATATGGCAAAAATACTAAATCTACAAAAGTTTCTCGATGATTGGCATGTTTCGGAATAGCAGAGATCTTGGAGACTTGGCTAAGCATTCTCACATTACCGATGGTTGTAGAGATTATGATTTAGATTTTATTGCAATATCGGAGACGGGTAGGCGAAAATTCTCACAAAGTTTTCTCGACCGATTGTCAGGCGGGATTAACTTTCAGTGGTTTTCTCGTCCGCCTCGTGGTAGGTCTGGGGGCATTTTACTTGGCGTCCGCATAGACACAATGACTGTTCTTGCTAGTTCAGATGGAGAGTATCACATCAAACTCGATATCCAGAACAAAGCAGACGGTTTCATTTGGAGTCTGGTTGCTGTGTATGGTGCTGCTCAAGACGCTTTTAAGGCCGACTTTTTACGTGAGTTGGTAAATCTCGCAAAGGATAATCCGTATCCGATTTTAATCGGAGGGGATTTCAATTTGATGAGATTTCCTCATGAGAAGAGCAAAGGCCCTTTTGATGGACATTGGCCTTTCCTGTTTAATGCTGTCATTGATAGATTAGACTTAAGAGAGGTATTTATGTCCGGTCGATAGTTTACTTGGGCCAACAGCTTGCCTGAACCCACATACGAGAAACTAGACCGTGTGTTGATGGATACCGAATGGGAGAATCAATATCCCATGGTGTCCGTTCGCGCTCTAGAGCGTATTGAAAAACTGTCTGACCATGCTCCTATCCTCCTAACCACTGGGAATCCGCGACATATTTGTAAACGGCCGTTCAAATTTGAACTAGGTTGGTTACAACGTGATGGATTTCATGAGATGGTTAAGAAGGTTTGGGAAAGACCAGTCGGGGGCAACAATCCGATTTCGAGATGGAATAACAAAATGCGCGCTATGCGTAAACATCTCGCGGGTTGGGCTGCCCATACGACTGGTATTCTTAAAAAAGAAAAGGTTCGCCTTTCAAAAGTGATCGATGATCTAGAGGCCCTAGCGGAAGTGAGACCGTTATCCACGCAAGAGATTGACCTTAAGAATCAATCCAATGCGCAGATGGCGAGTCTTCTTCGCGAAGAGGAACTCAAATGGTATCAACGATCCAAGGCCGAATTCATTTTGGAAGGGGATTCGAATACACGATATTTTCATGGCTTTGCCAATGGAAGGCATCGGAAAAACGTATTCATTCTCTCATCCAAGATGAAGGGTCATTGAAGGGCATGAGCAACTCAAATCATACATTACTAATTATTATAAGGATCTGTTTGGGCCTCCGGAGGAAAGTTCTTTCTCCCTTAATGAGGACCGAACGGATGATATACCCCAAGTTTCTCCAGAAGAAAATGGCCTCTTAACCGCACCTTATTCTGAGGACGAGGTTAAGAAGGCAATTTTCTAAATGGAATGCAATAAAGCACCGGGTCCAGATGGTTTCCCAGCGGAGTTTTATCAAACGTTCTGGGATACTATTAAATTGGATCTTCTAGAATTGTTGAGTGATCTTCACACAGGACAACTAGAACTATTTCGTCTAAATTTTGGTGAAGTAATTTTGTTACCGAAGGTTAATGAGGCAGAAAGGATTCAACAATATAGACCTATTTGCCTCTTAAACGTCAGTTTCAAGATTTTCACGAAAGTGGCCACCATTAGACTTAATACGGTTGCGGAGCATGTTGTCCAACCTTCTCAGACTGCTTTCATGCAAGGAAGGAATATCCTTGATGGAGTGGCAGTTCTGCATGAGACGGTACATGAGATGCATTCTAAGAAACTTAATGGGGTCATTTTAAAATTAGATTTCGAGAAGGCATATGATAAGGTCAAATGGTCTTTCCTACAACAGACACTCAGGATGAAAGGTTTTTCTCCTGAGTGGCGCGCTCTAATTTACGATTTTGTGTATGGAGGTAGCGTGGCAATTAGGGTCAATGATGACACCGGCCACTATTTCCAGACACGCAAAGGGTTACGCCAAGGAGATCCGCTATCACCGATGTTATTCAACATTGTAGCAGATATGCTGGCAATACTCATAGAGCGTGCCAAGTATGATGGTCAAATTGAGGGTTTGATCCCACATTTGGTTGATGGGGGTTTATCTATCCTTCAATATGCCGATGACACAATTCTTTTTATGGATCAGGATCTCGAAAAAGCTCGTAATCTCAAATTAATTTTAGCAGCTTTCGAGCAGTTGTCGGGATTGAAAATTAACTTCCATAAAAGTGAATTGTTCTGTTTCGGCGATGCCCAAAACGATATGACTCAATATACAGAGTTGTTTGGTTGCGAGCAAGGCCATTTTCCTATTCGGTATTTGGGTATTCCGATTCACTATCGGAGACTTACACTTGCTGAATGAAAGATTGTGGAAGAAAGATTACAAAAACGCCTTAGTAGTTGGAAAGTCAAATTGTTGTCCCTAGGAGGAAGATTGGTACTCATTAACTCGGTACTAACAAATATGGTATTGTATATGTTATCATTCTTTCTTCTGCCGAAAGGAATTCTGCATAAACTCGATTATTATCGATCCAGATTCTTTTGGCAAGGGGATAGCGAGAAAAAGAAATATCGATTGGTTAAATGGAGTATAGTGTGTAGTCCCAAAGATCAAGACGGACTTGGAATTCATGACCTGGAGGTTAAGAATTCTGCTCTGCTAGGTAAATGGCTTTTTAAGCTTCTTACTGAGAATGTGACTTGGCAAACTATTCTTCGGAGAAAGTATATTGGCTCGAAGACGCTCTCCCAAGTGGTTTGGAAACCCGGGGACTCTCACTTCTGGGCTGGTCTCATGGCGACGAAAAATATCTTCTTTCGTCATGGTACTTTTTCTATTAAGAATAGAGCACAGATACGTTTCTGGGAAGATGTTTGGCTGGACAATGCTTCCGTGAGTGAACAATATCCTGCTTTGTATAGTATTGTTCGTCGCAAAGGTGATACCATTGCTACCGTTATGGCTACCTCACCACCGAATGTGACGTTCAGACGGGTTTTACTTGGACAAAGGCTAACAGCATGGAACACTCTAGTTCAACGATTGGGTGATATTCAATTATCCCCTGAACCGGATGAATTTAGATGGAATCTTCATGTAGATGGCTCTTTCTCAGTTAAATCATTATACAATGCAATCCTTCATTCTGATTTACCAGTTGATAATAATAAGAAAATTTGGAAGATGAAAATACCATTAAAAATTAAGATTTTTGGATGGTACCTTCGTCGAGGAGTTATTCTTACTAAAGATAATCTTGTTAAGCGGGTGTGTTTTCTGTCATCATGATGAAACCATCAAACACCTATTCTTCCAGTGCAGTTTTGCGAAATCTATATGGTCAGTCATCCAAGTAGCGTCTACCCTGTATCCCCCGACTAGTGTGGCAAATGTCTTTGGCAATTGGCTTCACGGTGTTGATTCAAGGTTTAAGTTGCTTCTTAGGGTGGGGGCGCTAGCAATTATCTGGACGCTTTGGCTAAGTAGAAATGACAAGATTTTTAACGATAAAAACTGTTCTTTGTTGCAGGTCATCTACAGATGTATAGGTATTCTCCGTTCATGGTTGATGGCGTGTATTTCACACGTTCGTTGGGAACCCCAAGAGGAAGGTATGATGCGCACAGCAGCAAGTTTTCCCTCAGAAAGAAACCAAGGTTTATCGAACCAGGAGGAGCCAAGAAGCACGTTGAAGGTTGATGGCGGCGGGATGTAGTGCGGCGCAACACCGGGGATTCCGGCGCCAACGTGGAACCTGCACAACACAACCAAAGTACTTTGCCCCAACGAAACAGTGAGGTTGTCAATCTCACCGGCTTGCTGTAACAAAGGATTAACCGTATTGTGTGGAAGATGATTGTTTGCAGTAAAACAAGTATTGCAGCAGATTTGTATTTCAATATTAAAAGAATGGACCGGGGTCCACAGTTCACTAGAGGTGTCTCTCCCATAAGATTTGGGTGAACAAATTACAGTCGGGCAATTGACAAATAGAGAGGGTATAACAATGCACATACATGTCATGATAAGTACAGTGAGATTTAATTGGGCATTACGACAAAGTACATAGACCGCCATCCAACTGCATCTATGCCTAAAAAGTCCACCTTCAGAGTTATCGTCCGAACCCCCTCCAGTATTAAGTTGCTAACAACGGACAATTGCATTAAGTATGGTGCGCAATGTAATCAACAACTACATCCTCGGACATAGCGCCAATGTTTTATCCCTAGTGGCAACGAGCACAACACAACCTTAGAACTTTCATCACATCGTCCCAGGTGTCAATGCAGGCATGAACCCACTATCGAGCATAAATACTCCCTCTTGGAGTTAAGAGCAAAAACTTGGCCAGAGCCTCTACTAATAACGGAGAGCATGCAAGATCATAAACAACACATATGTAATAACTTGATAATTAACATAACATGGTATTCTCTATCCATCGGATCCCGACAAACACAACATAGAGTATTACAGATAGATGATCTTGATCATGTTAGGCAGCTCACAAGATCCAACAATGAAGCACAATGAGGAGAAGACAACCATCTAGCTACTGCTATGGACCCATAGTCCGGGGATGAACTACTCACTCATCACTCCGGAGGCGACCATGGCGGTGTAGAGTCCTCCGGGAGATGAATCCCCTCTCCGGCAGGGTGCCGGAGGAGATCTCCAGAATCCCCGAGATGGGATTGGCGGCGGCGGCGTCTCCGGAAGGTTTTCCGTATCGTGGTTTTTCGCATCGGGGTTTCGCGACGGAGGCTTTAAGTAGGCGGAAGGGCGAGTCGGAGGGCCGACGAGGGCCCACACCATAGGGCGGCGCGGGCCCCCCTCTGGCCGCGCGGCCCTATGGTGGCGGCGCCTCGTCGCCCCACTTCTTATCCCTTTCGGTCTTCTGGAAGCTTCGTGGCAAAATAGGATCCTGGGTCTTGATTTCGTCCAATTCCGAGAATATTTCGTTACTAGGATTTCTGAAACCAAAAACAGCAGAAACGAAGAATCGGCTCTTCGGCATCTTGTTAATAGGTTAGTTCCAGAAAATGCACGAATATGACATAAAGTGTGCATAAAACATGTAGGTATCATCAATAATATGGCATGGATCATAAGAAATTATCGATACGTCGGAGACGTATCAGCATCCCCAAGCTTAGTTTTGCTCGTCCCGAGCAGGTAAAACGATAACAAAGATAATTTCTGAAGTGACATGCCATCATAACCTTGATCATACTATTTGTAAACATATGTAATGAATGCAGCGATCAAAACAATGGTAATGACATGAGTAAACAAGTGAATCATAAAGCAAAGACTTTTCATGAATAGTACTTCAAGACAAGCATCAATAAGTCTTGCATAAGAGTTAACTCATAAAGCAATAAATCAAAGTAAAGGTATTGAAGCAACACAAAGGAAGATTAAGTTTCAGCGGTTGCTTTCAACTTGTAACATGTATATCTCATGGATAATTGTCAACATAGAGTAATATAACAAGTGCAATATGCAAGTATGTAGGAATCGATGCACAGTTCACACAAGTGTTTGCTTCTTGAGGTGGAGAGAGATAGGTGAACTGACTCAACATAAAAGTAAAAAGAATGGTCCTTCAAAGAGGAAAGCATCGATTGCTATATTTGTGCTAGAGCTTTTATTTTGAAAACATGAAACAATTTTGTCAACGGTAGTAATAAAGCATATGAGTTATGTAAATTATATCTTACAAGTTGCAAGTCTCATGCATAGCATACTAATAGTGCCCGCACCTTGTCCTAATTAGCTTGGACTACCGGATCATCGCAATACACATGTTTTAACCAAGTGTCACAATGGGGTACCTCCATGCCGCTTGTACAAAGGTCTAAGGAGAAAGCTCGCATTTTGGATTTCTCGCTTTTGATTATTCTCAACTTAGACATCCATACCGGGACAACATGGACAACAGATAATGGACTCCTCTTTAATGCATAAGCATGTGGCAACAATTATTATTCTCATATGAGATTGAGGATATATGTCCAAAACTGAAACTTCCACCATGAATCATGGCTTTAGTTAGCGGCCCAATGTTCTTCTCTAACAATATGCATGCTCCAACCATTAAGGTGGTAGATCTCTCTTACTTCGGACAAGACGGACATGCATAACAACTCACATGATATTCAACAAAGAATAGTTGATGGCGTCCCCGAAGCATGGTTATCGCACAACAAGCAACTTAATAAGAGATAAAGTGCATAAGTACATATTCAATACCACAATAGTTTTTAAGCTATTTGTCCCATGAGCTATATATTGCAAAGGTGAATGATGGAATTTTAAAGGTAGCACTCAAGAAATTTACTTTGGAATGGCGGATAAATACCATGTAGTAGGTAGGTATGGTGGACACAAATGGCATAGTGGTTGGCTCAAGGATTTTGGATGCATGAGAAGTATTCCCTCTCGATACAAGGTTTAGGCTAGCAAGGTTATTTGAAACAAACACAAGGATGAACGGTGCAGCAAAACTCACATAAAAGACATATTGTAAATATTATAAGACTCTACACCGTCTTCCTTGTTGTTCAAAACTCAATACTAGATATTATCTAGACTCTAGAGAAACCAAATATGCAAACCAAATTAGCAAGCTCTAAGTGTTTCTTCAATTAATGGGTGCAAAGTATATGATGCAAGAGCTTAAACATGAGCACAACAATTGCCAAGTATCAAATTATCCAAGACATTTTTAGAGTTACTACATGTAGTATTTTCCAATTCCAACCATATAACAATTTAACGAAGAAGAAACTTCGCCATGAATACTATGAGTAGAGCCTAAGGACATACTTGTCCATATGCTACAGACGGAGCGTGTCTCTCTCCCACAAAGTGAATGCTAGGATCCATTTTATTCAAACAAAACAAAAACAAAAACAAACCGACGCTCCAAGCAAAGTGCATAAGATGTGACGGAATAAAAATATAGTTTCGGGGGAGGAACCTGATAATGTTGTCGATGAAGAAGGGGATGCCTTGGGCATCCCCAAGCTTAGACGCTTGAGTCTTCTTAGAATATGCAGGGGTGAACCACCGGGGCATCCCCAAGCTTAGAGCTTTCACTCTCCTTGATCATATTGCATCATACTCCTCTCTTGATCCTTGAAAACTTCCTCCACACCAAACTCGAAACAACTCATTAGAGGGTTAGTGCACAATAAAAATTCACATGTTCAGAGGTGACACAATCATTCTTAACACTTCTGGACATTGCATAAGGCTACTGGACATTAATGGATCAAAGAAATTCATCCAACATAGCAAAAGAGGCAATGCGAAATAAAAGGCAGAATCTGTCAAAACAGAACAGTCCGTAAAGATGGATTTTATTAGGCCACCAGACTTGCTCAAATGAAAATTCCCAAATTGAATGAAAGTTGCGTACATATCTGAGGATCATGCAGGTAAATTGTCTTAATTTTCTGAGCTACCTACAGGGAGGTAGACCCAGATTCGTGACAGCAAAGAAATCTGGAACTGCGCAGTAATCCAAATCTAGTACTTACTTTACTATTCAAGACTTTACTTGGCACAACAAAACTCAAAACTAAGATAAGGAGAGGTTGCTACAGTAGTAAACAACTTCCAAGACTCAAATATAAAACAAAAATAGTGTAGTAAAAACATGGGTTGTCTCCCATAAGCGCTTTTCTTTAACGCCTTTCAGCTAGGCGCAGAAAGTGTAACTCAAGTGTTATCGCGGGGTGGTGCATCTACAGCGGGGTTTGGAGTTTTCTCAACCATGCTTAGTATATTGGATACATAAGTTTCAGCGTCTCCCTTTTCATTAGTCTTGGGCTTGCTACTCTCATCGAACAAATTTTCGGGAACAAGCCAAGCATAGTTATTTTCTAGTGCATCATTCATAGCTAGGAGTTTACATGGTATTGGTGCTTTGATCTCCCCACCATCATTAATATTATTAGTGTACCTTATTCTATCCATGTCCATTTTTTCAAGGAGACCAACAAAATTAGTATGAGAACCAAGCATATTAAATTTAGCAAAGACCTTTCTAGCCTCTCTTGCTAGACCACCAAATTCTCTAAGAAGGGTTTCTAAAACAAAATCTTTCTTTTCCCCCTCTTCCATATCACCAAGTGTAAGAAACATGTGTTGGATTATAGGATTGAGATTAACAAATTTAGTTTCCAACATGCGAACTAAAGCAGACAGCAGCAATTTCATAAGTAGGAGCAAGTTCTACCAAGTGTCTATCTTCAAAATCTTCAACGGTACTAACATGATCGAAGAATTCTTCTATATTGTTTCTCCCAATGATAGACCCGCGTCCTACCGGTATGTTTTTGGTGGTAAAATTAAAAGGAAACATGATGAATCAAGTAAAGTAAATGCAAGTAACTAATTTTTTTGTGTTTTTGATATAGCGTGCAAGACAGTAAATAAAGTAAAGCTAGCAACTATTTTTTTTGTGTTTTGATATAATGCAGCAAACAAAGTAGTAAATAAAATAAAGCAATACAAAAACAAAGTAAAGAGGTTGAGAAGTGGAGACTCCCCTTGCAACGTGTCTTGATCTCCCCGACAACGGCGCCAGAAAATATGCTTGATGGCGTGTATTTCACACGTTCGTTGGGAACCCCAAGAGGAAGGTATGATGCGCACAGCAGCAAGTTTTCCCTCGAGAAAGAAACCAAGGTTTATCGAACCAGGAGGAGCCAAGAAGCACGTTGAAGGTTGATGGCGGCGGGATGTAGTGCGGCGCAACACCGGGGATTCCGGCGCCAACGTGGAACCTGCACAACACAACCAAAGTACTTTGCCCCAACGAAACGGTGAGGTTGTCAATCTCACCGGCTTGCTGTAACAAAGGATTAACCGTATTGTGTGGAAGATGATTGTTTGCAGAGAAAACAGTAAAACAAGTATTGCAGCAGATTTGTATTTGAGTATTAAAAGAATGGACCGGGGTCCACAGTTCACTAGAGGTGTCTCTCCCATAAGATAAAAGCATGTTGGGTGAACAAATTACAGTCGGGCAATTGACAAATAGAGAGGGCATAACAATGCACATACATGTCATGATAAGTACAAGTGAGATTTAATTGGGCATTACGACAAAGTACATAGACCGCCATCCAACTGCATCTATGCCTAAAAAGTCCACCTTCAGGTTATCGTCCGAACCCCTCCGGTATTAAGTTGCTAACAACGGACAATTGCATTAAGTATGGTGCGTAATGTAATCAACAACTACATCCTCGGACATAGCGCCAATGTTTTATCCCTAGTGGCAACAGCACAACACAACCTTAGAACTTTACGTCACTTGTCCCGAGTGTCAATGCGAGGCATGAACCCACTATCGAGCATAAATACTCCCTCTTGGAGTTAAGAGCAAAAACTTGGCCGAGCCTCTACTAATAACGGAGAGCATGCAAGATCATAAACAACACATATGTAATAACTTGATAATTAACATAACATGGTATTCTCTATCCATCGGATCCCGACAAACACAACATAGAGTATTACGGATAGATGATCTTGATCATGTTAGGCAGCTCACAAGATCCAACAATGAAGCACAATGAGGAGAAGACAACCATCTAGCTACTGCTATGGACCCATAGTCCAGGGGTGAACTACTCACTCATCACTCCGGAGGCGACCATGGCGGTGTAGAGTCCTCCGGGAGATGAATCCCCTCTCCGGCAGGGTGCCGGAGGAGATCTCCAGAATCCCCCGAGATGGGATTGGCGGCGGCGGCGTCTCTGGAAGGTTTTCCATATCGTGGTTTTTCGCATCAGGGGTTTCGCGACGGAGGCTTTAAGTAGGCGGAAGGGAAGAGTCGGAGGGCTGACGAGGGGCCCACACCATAGGGCGGCGCGGGCCCCCTCCGGCCGCGCGGCCCTATGGTGGCGGCGCCTCGTCGCCCCACTTCGTATCCCTTTCGGTCTTCCGGAAGCTTCGTGGCAAAATAGGACCCCGGGTCTTGATTTCGTCCAATTCCGAGAATATTTCGTTACTAGGATTTCTGAAACCAAAAACAGCGAGAAAACAGACAATCGGCTCTTCGGCATCTTGTTAATAGGTTAGTTCCAGAAAATGCACGAATATGACATAAAGTGTGCATAAAACATGTAGGTATCATCAATAATATGGCATGGATCATAAAAAATTATCGATACGTCGGAGACGTATCAATGGTTACCTCTTCAGCGGGCGGAGAACCGAGACCTATTTACGGAGGTCTGTACACGGTTGGAGGCTACGGCGAGGGATACTTTTTCCCTACATGGGTGGCAGCATAGTCTACGGATTGAAGCTCCACCCTCTCCTTAGGCGTTATATAATTCATCGTCTCGATATGTATTTCGCCTTTTTTCATATATTGTTCGTTCCGGACACTTGAACAGCTGTGTGCATCCTGGTTATGCAGAGGCTGGATGTAGTTGCTTATCACAAGTAATAAAACATCCTTTATCGAAAAAAAATTACTCCATCTGATTTCCGATCCAAATTACTTAATGCTAAAATAAAATGGGGTGTTGAAGAATATAATTTTCCCTTGTTTTCTTCAAGCAAACTGTTGTGCAAATTGGGGTGTCAAAGTATGAAAAAACACTGATGACGTCCAAGACCCTTTTTTAGGGAGATAACACAGTTACATCATTTGCCAACTTGCTAAGAATAAACATAAGAGCTAATAGATCCAATTACAAGAGATACCGGAAATATATGCATTCTTAGCAAGCTAATGAGCTGCTTCATTAGCCTCTGAAAGACCAAGGATGCCACCTAGAGGGATTAATAGGGGCTTTAAAAACTTCTACGTCGGAGGTTTAAGCAAGTGTGGAATAAACGTTTTACTTGTTAAACAAAAATCTATAAATTAGGGTTTATCTATGTGCATCAACAACCTATGCTAAGCAAGATAAGCAACAAGGCGATAGCAAGATATAGACCATCAAGCACGAAGGCTATCACAAAGTAAAGTGCATAAGATCGGGTTGACGAGTAACCGAGGCACACGAAGACGACGCGATGTATCTCGAAGTTCACAACATTGCGGATGCTACTCTTCGTTGGAGTGGTGTGGAAGCACAATGCACTCCAAATGCCACAATGGCGCACCGTATTCCCCTCAAGCCTTCCCATCAAAAGGGAAATACTTGATCCACTAAGAGACCCTTGAGGGTGGTCACTGAACCCATACAAACTTGGGGCGAGCTCCATAATTTAATTGGAAGCTCCCAAGTAAACTCCACGAATGTCACACGCTTGAGGCAAACTCCACAACAATTGGAGGCTCCCAAGTAATTTCCATTAAGACGACACCGCCACAAATATCACAACGCCACAAAGGCCACACCACCGCAAAGGCCACAACACCAGAAAGCCCAAAACACCACAAAGGACAACAAGCCATCTAGGGTTCCAAGAACCCAAGAGGTACAAGCTCCGGGTACAAGCACCCAAGAGAAATAACCAACGAACTGTCACGAGACTGAATCTCCATTGAGAATTCAAACCAATACACCTAATGCAATGGCAAGAACACAAGTGCTCAAGTCCTTCACTCCCGAATTTCAACAAAGCTACAAAAGATTACCGGGGAATAAGGGAGGAAGAACAAAGCAGAAAATCCACAAAAGACTCCAAGATCTAGATCTAGAGAGTTCCCCTCACTAAGAGAAGATTTGATTGGTGGAATAGTAAATCTAGATCTCCTCTCCCTTTTCCTGCAAAAATATTCAAAAAAATTGAAGGAATCAAGAGGTAGAGGAAGCTCTTCAGGATCAACAATGAAGGAGAAAGAATGGGGGAGAAGAGCTAGCAGCAAAAAGGAAGAAGACAAATTTAAATAGACTGACCAGGGAATCTGCCCGTTGGGCTGAATCCCGACCTCGTCCAGTAATACCGGCCGCTCGTGCGCGGTCAACAGGAAGGCAACGCATGGGCGCCCGGTACTGGCCTAGGCCTGGTACTACCGGCTAGGGTACCGACATGGTACCGCTTGGGCCACACATGGTTCGCGAGGCACGTGCGACGAAGGCCGGCCGCGGCCTAGTACCCCAAGCAGAAGTACCGCCCCGGCCCAAAAAAGCCCCCCCTTTTCCCTATAAAACAAGGGAAAACAAAGGCGCAAAACTAGAAATGAAACATCTTGCGTTTGGGAACTCCGATTGAGACAAACTATTTTTTTGAAAGAGGACGACAAGAGCTACCTCCACAAAATATGAAAACAAGCGGGGGAGATTTTTCTATGAATTTTGGAGGTGCAAACTCTCTACATGAAGAACCGAGAAAAACACCAACCTCGAAAACCCAACAAGTTTTTCATACAAGATCCATTTTTGATGAGCTAGAGCTTGTCATGAGAATGAAGACATGCTCTATGAAATCACATGGATAAAAACCAAGAACAACGAAGAAAGATGATGCAAGCGTGCAAGGGATTTGATCTCTCTCCGAATGATACAACCAAGTTACTCATTCGAGAGCCCTCTTGATAGAACGAACAACTATCATAAAAACCCGCTTGCAACAACAACAAGAAACCGGTAAAAGAGAAAGCCTATCAAGAACAAACCTTGACCTTGCGCATTTCACTTGAGTTAGATGATGAAGATCTCGACCGCTTCAAGATGAAACATATTTCTTGATTGTACTCATGGTTGTTTGATGAAGTCTTGCGGATTTCTCTCCATAAACCACTACGAGAGAGCTTCTTCTTCGGCATATCTTCTTGTATCCATGACCACCATATGGATGGCTAGCTCCATCGTCATCCCTCTTCTTCATTGCACGTCACCGTCTTCATTCATCTTCTTCAATGCATACCACCATCTTCATTCATCTTCTTCAATGCATGTCATTTCTTATTTCTTCATATTGTAGATGTCTTGAAGATGCACATGACATGTAACTACATCTTCTTGAATCCATATTTATCACTTGATATTCTTCATTTGCTTCTTATTTCAACCTTAAAACTAGCATATGATTCAAGCATTTCCTATGGACAAAACCTACATGAGAAACTCAATGCAAACATTAGTCTATAGAGATTTTCATGAAATACCAAAACTACACATGGGGATCTATGCGCGTTCAGCTTCCCTGTTAGAATACCCAAAAGACTCATTATCAAAACCACTCCAAAGAATATTACAATTGTCATAGATTGCAGCAGACGACGTTGTTGAAAATCCTCCCTTTTCATTGTATCGACAAACTGCATACAATCCTTTTGGAGAATGAAATTGTTGCATGGGCCAACCCTCGCGAAAATCATATGCTTATGCCACCGGTGCATCAAGTACATGAGGTAGAAAATAATTAGCAGCTGCAATACATTGCCCCGTATAATCTCTCATCACCACCCCTGTAGCTCCTCTTCCCGAGTTGATCTGGAAAGCAACATCAATGTTGATCATTAGTCCCCGTTCATAAGGTTTTTCCCACCCATCTCTTTACCTGGCTTGTGCACTACAAGAAATGTGTTGACATGCGACCCTTCATTTTCGTCACTGGATCATCATAGTGGTTCGTTTATGACGAAAATGCGATCACCAAACATTAATTGTCAGTAATGTACTATAGCGACGTTCTGTGTGAAATCGTCGTACCCAATTATGGCAAAAAAAATACAATTTTTTAGAATACTTCAGTTTTTAAAACCACAATATTCTTTGGATCCAAACACCTTGAGGTATTTAATACGTCAGTACTTAAAATTAAAGTAGTCTCTAAATACTTCAAAAAATACTTTGATGCCAAAGGGGGGCTAAGAGCTGAAAGCCAAAACACTTGCAACCGTGGAATGCTCCACTACCAAATTTTTTTTAATCAATCTTGGCCAGTATAAAGAATAGTTGAACCAAAATATTGGCTAGCCAAAATTTTGGTAGGGCAATCTTGGACACAAACCAACACACCCCTAATTCGGGACACAGAGGGGAGTATGTAGCATCGTGTCCACCTTTTTCTTTATATTTTCCAAAGCGTGAAACTTTATCGGATAATATCAACAATAGTTTTATTGTGGCATCAGATCAAATATAGAGGAACAAATCAATATGACAAGAAAATGGAAAATCAAAATATCTAATGACTGGATGCTCTAGAAATTAAAGTGTACTCCCTTCGTCCTTAAATAAGTGAACATCTAGTTCAAAATTTTGTCCACAAAAGAGTGTACTCCTATATTTCCAATGCATTTTAATTGCTTCTCTCTCATCGCACGAAAATCAAACCTAATAATATTAAGCGCATGATCTTCTTGTTTTCTACATACACTTAGCTTATTGGAGGTGAAAGAATTAAAGAGGAGAGATGCATGTTTCCAATGTATTTTTCACTCCATTTCATAATTTATCTTAAAAATCCCGCGTGTACACTTATTTGTGGACGGAGGGTAACTCCCGACCACCAGAATAGCAAAAGTTGTTATTTGGTACAAAATTCTGGTGAACAAAATCTGATGCTCCCGTTTGCTTTTGTTTTTTTTTTGTGTGGAGGGAAATCCCGTTTGCTTTAGCTTAGATGCTGGCCAAGACGCCAGGCCCTCCTTTCCCACTGCTGTTTTTTGGGGGCGACTGGGTTGAATACCGCTAAATGGGCCTGGTCCAGGATGTATCGGCCTTCATCAGTCTGCCTTCAGCTGTATGTGTGAACTTTTTTGTTTCTTTTGTTTTTTCTCCACTTTTATGGGGGTTCTAGGTTCTTTTGTTATAACTTTTGACCAAACTTATACCCCTTATTTTACAAAACATAGGGAGTAAGTTTTAAGCATTGCCTTGTCTCGAGCCCCACCGCTCCTACCTTCACCCATATCTATTTCTGGGCTCCGATCACACCAAGGATAGAGGGGGTGGTGGGCTGCTTTGTGTTCAAGAGAAGACATACCGTTGCTGTTATGACATCTCCAGCTGGTCGATGAAAAATGTCCATTTTGGCCAGTTTGGGTCGGGCCATGAACAGGAAAATTGCTGCCCGATCTCGTTTGTTCCCTTGGGCGGGGTAGACCCAATGGCCCGATGAAAATCTATTTTTGTAGTAATATTTATATTGATAGAGAATATATTACATAGTGTGAAAAAAGAAAAATAGCTAAAAATTAAAACCCTAGGCTAACTATGGTTGCCGCCGCCATTGATCCCTACTCATCGTTGTCCTCGATGATTACCGGGGGATTTTATAATTTGCCACACTTTCTTTGCACTTCTATTATTTGCCATTTTATGTGTCACTGACATGTGGTGGTCATGTGGCAAATAATAGACACTTTTAAGAAAAGTGTGGCAAATCTCCTCCCGCGACAACGTCAACGCCGGCGCAGTCAGTAGGCCCCCCTCTAGCACCGAGGTCCCCACTGAAAGAACATCTCTCATATTATGTTTTGTGTGTTTGATGTCAATGTATGTGATACACTAATGTTTGTTTAAGTGGTACAGGGACTATATAGATACTTTTTTATGTGTGTTGGATGTGGTCAGTTCTGTCAAAAAGAAGCAGCAAAAAGATCATCAGGCCGGATAATCCGGGCCGGATATTTCCAAAATATCCGGCCCCCAGTTTTCGGCTAAGGATTTGAAGTTTTGTGGCTCAGTATGCTTCTGGATAGGGGCCGGACATTTGCCCGGATATTGTCCCGGTTTTGTCCCAAGGCCGGATTATCCGGGCCGGACATTTCCGAAATATCCGGCCCCTCGAAAATGGCTAAGGACCCGAAGAAAAGCAAGTCCGGATAGAGGCCGGATATTTGGCCGGACATTCTCCCGGTTTTGTACTCGAGGCAGGATTATCCGGGGGGGGGATTATCCGGCCCTTACTTAGGCCGGAATATCCGGCCCCGGAAGCCCCAACGGCTGGATTTTGGGGAGGGGTATTTATACCCCTCTTCTTCTTCCTTCCTCCTTTGCTCAATCATTGCACAAGAAATCTGCCAAGCTTCACCTCCATTAGAGCCACCTCAAGAAACAGAAGATTCGCAAGATCTCCTTCCTCCCCCAACCAAAGCTCTTGATCTTTGGAGATTCGAAGGAGAAGACACCGATCTACATCCTTACCGAAGCGTTTTTCATTGCCCCCTCATTTGTTTGAGGGATCTCATGCTAGTGTTCCTATTTGGTTCCCTAGTTGATTTGTGTTGATGTGTTGTTGTTGATTGTTGTATTGTTACAGATTTGGGAGCCTCCAATTCAGTTGTGGATGTGTGCCCCAAGAACCTTGTAAAGGCCCGGTTTCCGCCTCGAGGAAATCCCTTAGTGGAAGTGGGCTAGGCCTTCGTGGCGTTGCTCACCGGAGATCCGAGTGAAGCCTTCGTGGCTGTTGGTTTGGCTTTCGTAGCAACCACACTCCTCCAAACGTAGACGTACCTTCTTGCAAAGGAAGGGAACTACGGGAATCATCTCCGTGTCATCGCGTGCTCCACTCTCGGTTACCTCTATCCTATTCTATCTCTTATATTGCGTAGCTATATCTTGCTTAGTTGCTTATCTTGTCATATAGGTAAATTCACTTAGTTGCATATCTAGAGAATTTACCTTTGTGTCAAGCCTAAATTGAAAAAGAACTAAAAATTGGTTAGCACCTATTCACACCCCCTCTAGGTGCGGCATACGATCCTTTCAATTGGTATCAGAGCCTCGGCTCTTATTTCGGGCTTAACCGCCTAAGAGTATGCCGGACGAGGTGCCTTCGGAAGGGGCCGCTAAGACGGTCTCCATGGAAGACTTCAATTCGTTGAAGTCCTCCATGGAAGCCCAAATGGAAAGCATGAAAAAGATGATTTCCGAGCTTTTGACTTTGGTCCCTCCCAAGGCTCCCATCGTAGAGGTAAAGGACACGGGTGCGTTAGAAGAGGGAGATGCTTCGGCATTACCCTTCTCTACCAAACCCGTGGAAGGTGATAACTTAAACACTATCAAATCTCCCATTGCATCTCCTAGGGGAACTAGTGGAGGTGAGAGCTACAATCGAGTAGCTCCACCTTTTCTATCTCCCGATATACCGGTTCCCCATCCCCATATGAACATTCGGGGCGACCCACCTGTAATGTCCCAGGTTTAGAGACGATCGAGGGGTAGATTTTAGAAAGGGATGTGCATTGCATGGTAAATTCTGGGGAAATTTCGCGCTTTTAAACAAAAACTGCATCGAAGGGGAACAAGTTTCTCTCTCGACACCTTACAGGGTTAGGGTTTCGAGAGTGCGACAAACTTGCATCTCACTTAACTAGTTTAGGGTTTTGAGAAGAGAGGGGAGAGTTTGCATCAAACTTAAGTTGCATGATTGAATTCTAAATTAAGTGGCATGGTTGAATTCAAACCAAAGTTGAATTTGAAATTCAAATTCAAACATTAAATAATTACCCTAAATATTTGAATGGTGAGGAAATTCATTAAGTAAATAATACATAACACACATTATGAATAAATTTAAACAATAAGACAAGCTCATTAGAGAAAACCTTGAGCTTTATTGATTAACACACAAGATACATTGTCTTTACAATATTCATAATGGAAATAAATGAATTTTACAACATATTACAAGAATTGGAGAAATTGAAAAATAAAAGAAAATAAAAAGAAAAGTACAAGGATGGATCCTATCCTAAATACTACAAGATCATCTTCACTTGATCTTGGATTTGATGACCTCCATATTCATTTGATCATCATCTTGATTCCCTGCACATAATCACAACAAAAGAAGTTATGCCAAGTGGCATAGCCACTTGGCAGAGTTAGAAATATAATGGCAACGAGAGAGGATATGCTCACAGCTCGCCGAGCTGATCCTCTCCAAGTCAAGTTCAAAGGATCGAGTGCACACACACACACACAGGCAGCTCACACTCGCATGTGTGCATGCTCAACACCAAGCCACCGAGTGTGCATGTAGCACCACACACACACACATCAGCAGTGAGTCACAAAGTGTGCCAGACCAAGCTGTCGACCAGGGAGAGCAAGGGAGCACCAAATATAAGCTTTTCAGAAGCAAACCCTAAGCCATATCCATCGACATGCTTCACTGGGTAAGTCACCAACAACACAAGAACACAAGAACACAAGAACAACCACTGCTGTTCAATCTGCCTAACTCACCACAACACTGAATCAAGCACCACAAGATTGCCAGGAGGAGCAGGGCAAGCACAAGCTCAACACTGAAGAAATCCTCTACACCAACAAACAATCTAGGAGCTGGAGTGAGGTATAAACCAAATCAACCTGAGCAAAACCAAGTTTTGCTCATAAATAAGCATACAATGCATCACAGGAGCACAGAAGGGTAGAATACCCTGTTTGTGTCATCATCTGGCTACAAAGCCAGTTGGTGCAAGCAAATATGGGTAAGACCACTAGGTAATCATCCTATGGGAACATCAGTTATGCAAATCGAGTGCATAACTAAAGGAATCCAGCCAAGAATGAATTCATAGTTAGCCTAACCCACACACTAAGCACCTACGGACTAGCTAGGCCATCAGACTATAGACAAATCTTTGTCTATATAATTTCTCAACATCAAAAGCCACTGGAAGTCCAGTATTGGATCAAGCCAGTGAGCAGTTGTTCAAATCCAGCAAGCAATTACCAATTAGAGCAATCCACAGAAGAAGGGAGCTACCCTTGACAACATCACAGTGCTGCCAGGGCTACCTCAACCCACAGCCAGCACAAGAACCCACACATCATTATCCATTTGGATTCAGTAGAGGGCTAGGGTACACAACTGAGTGTTGGCATCCATCTAGCCCTGTCACAATTAATTGGATGATCACAATCGCAAAGCAGCTCACATCACTTATCCACTTCGAGTATAATTCGAGCAAATACGGATAAGTGAACTAAACAAACAAATCAAAGCACCAGGGCTTTGCAGTGATCCAATGGATCACTGCAAGCAACAACAGTTGCTTAAGCCAACAATAGTACACACCAGGTTAAGCTTGTATGAAGCACAAACAGCACTGGTGAACACCAGTGAGTCACAGAGAGGAGCACACACTTGCTCACAAGCAAGTAATGATCAATTGATCATCAAAGCATCACTTACTTTTGCTACAGATCACTATAGCCAAGCATAGTATCATCACAAGGCCCAGATAATTAAATTAATCATATAATTGAACAATTGCATCACAGATAAGTGAATAGAGCTTTATAATTGTATCCAGAAGCACTCCATCAAGTGATGGAGTTGTTAATGCAACAGTTAGGCTCAATTGAGCATGTCCAGGAATTAGAGCACATATAATAGCACATCTGGAGCACTGGCACTTGCCAAAGGCAAGGATCATCACAGAATGATCAAGCCAAGGGCAATCCATGGCATATACGGGAAAGGAATATTATACAGAGAATCAGCGAGGAGTCACTAAAATTACACGAGCACCACGAGCATGCTCATAAGCAATAGTTCATGAGTTGCAACAAGTAAGCAATTGAGCAAGAACGAGCACAACACGAGCAAGCTAGAACCATGGCGGATGCACAAGCAGCGAGCACGGTCACACGAAGCATAGCAACGGGCGCACAAGCTAGCAAGCCGCATCGGCGCATCGGCACGGCCAACATCTCCACATGGGGAATGAGGCCGATGAGTCGAGCCGGACGCAAGGGAGAAGAGAACGAGGAGAGGAGGATGAACTAGCAGTAGAGAAGGAAGAAGGAAAAGGATGGCGGCGCACATACCTGGAGCGGAGCACTACGTCGTCACCATGGCGGTATGGCGGCACAGCCTGGCCACGGCAGCGCCAAGCCATGGCCAAGCCGGAGGCACCAGCGCAGGCACGGCGAGGCACACGGCCTCGGCACCAGGAGCGTCGGCGGCGACGAACTCGCCGCAGCACACCACGGCAGGCGAGCAGAGGCGATGGGGACGCGTCGAGGAAGCGGCGAAACATAGATCGGCGCGGTGGATCTGAAGCGCCGTCGAACGGCGGATCAGATGCGCTGCATCTCGCCGGCGGCGATGGCCGGAGTCGGCCGGAACAATTCGGCAAAGGGGGCGGCGACGCGCGCGTCGCCAGAGCGAGTAGGGGATTAGGGTTCGAGAGTGAGGGAGGACGACGAAGCGACTGGGTCGGTTGGACCGAGCCCACTGGGCTGGTCCAACCTAACCAGCTCGGCCGCCTGACAGGTGGGCCCGAGGGGTATTTTGGACATTTCCAAAACACCCATTTAAATGAGAATTTCCAAGAATTTTATAAAATAAGATACAACTCTAAAAAAATAAGTAAAAATATGAAAATTAATCAGCATAAAATTCTCTATCTAAATAAAATATCAAAGAGAATTTTTGAAGACAAATAAGAATAAGTCTTCATTTGATGATTTAAATAATCATTTAAATCACACATATAATTTTCAATAATAAAAATAAGTCCATTAATGTATTTGGACTTTAAAAACACCTTGACAACATTTCAAGGTTGTATTTTACTTTAAATCAAGTATCCCCAAATTATTCTTAGTATTAACCTCTTACATGAAATAATAACGACATCGGAAGGGGGGAACAAACCCTAAAAATGGAATCATGCATAATTGCTTCTTTAACCATTGCCCTTATCGGACAATGATGCTATTTTTCAGAACCAGAGGACAAGGGTCAGTCCACACCATCCAACTGCAAAACTTTGCAGTGTTCAGGCAAGTTCATCACTTGCTCATGTCATTTGACTATTTCTATCAAATTACTTGCAAAATACTATGGTTATCACTATTGCATAAAAATCAAAACCACTACTTTCATAACTATGAATATGACTATGTGGTGGGCAATGGAACCATGGATTGTGTTGATATGGTGGAGGTTCCATTGCACGGGTTTACATCCATCTAGGATTAAACAAACAAATGTCGCCAGTGATTCTTGTGCCGTAATACCCGTGTTAACCATAAGATCCGGAGTGGGACGGAGTAGTCAAAAGTGTTTCCACCTCTCGTTCATCAACGGATGCGCTTTACCGTAGACACTTGTTTCTGTCAGGGGCAAGCGGTAGGTCGGGGAAGCCTTAAGTCCCCACGGCATAGTCCGTAGACACTTGTCGCTCGAAGAACAAGCGGTAGGCTGGGGAAGCCTTAAGTCCCCACGGTATTGCGGTCTATGATGGGTTGCAACTTCCGGCGAAGGAGTTTGGTTCGATCCCAGACTGTCGTCGTGGTCGGGGTCCACCCTGAAAACTATGGGAATAATGGGACCGGCGAGGACCCAGGGTCGGGGTATGCAACAAAGGGTGGGTGTTCGAGGTAGCGGAGGAACATGATTGGCTAGACCTTATACCGGGCCTCACACCATAGGAAGTGTGGACGGGAAAGCTGCCCGGTTGGCACCAAGGTTAAGATCTCTTATGGGTAAAGCAACACACCTCGCAGAGTGTAAGAACCGTGACCTGTCACTCCCTGTTCCGGGATAAGGAACTACGAACGCGGCCGGAAAGGAGCTCCATGAAGTTCTAGTAAACCGGTGAAGGCTGACGGACATAGCTCTTTGAAATAAAAGCAATCTCTTGAAGAAATGTTTATCAAAACTTGCATTGGTATTAGACTTTCCGGTCTAATATCGTAGCTAGTGCATTAAACACCTCTTATCTATAATGAACTTGTTGAGTACGCTCGTACTCATACCACTCTTAAATCCCATGCTTAGATTGTCCGAATCGTCCGGAGGAGGACTACGACAACAATGAAGGAGCCGAGATCATCGGCTACGATGAACCGGACCTCTCAGGAGGTGTTGAAGGCGTAGACTATCTCATAGTCTACGGATCCGGGGAGGCTTCCGGAGGAGAACAAGCCTAGAGATATCCGATAGTAGTAGTAACCGAGCAGCCCGAACTCTAGTATTTAGCTGCTCGAGGAAATAAATGTATGACTCAATGAGACTTTTATATTGTAAACTAAGTTGGGTTCGCCTCGAACCCAGGAGTATTCCTCTTAGGACCCAAGAGGAGCTCCAAGACGACATGTGTATGATAATTGTAATAATAAGTGAATGAGTTATGGACCTGCTATGTTCTGTTGTACTACTCTGAGGGATGTAATATTTGCGGAATGGTACTTCGTGAATGTTATATCAACGACTGGCATACTACAACATGCAGTGGTATGCGGGGTCACCACAGTTGGTATCAGAGCAAAAGCTTTGACCTTAGGTTGGAACCTAGTAAATGGGACCAAACGTTAGGAGTCAAATAGGACTAGTAAAGAATTCTCTAAAAAGTATGGTGTATATTCACTTGAGAATACAACAATCATATCTTTTAGTGCGATAATTCTTTATTATCTCTATTATGATGCATTATTACTAATCTCATAATCTTTCTATTTCTACAGCCAACATGGCAAGTTCACGTCCGGACGAAACGTGAAGGTGATGGATTCCATACTCGAGTGAATACGAAGGAGGACTTGCGAGATATCCTACGAGCCATGTTACTTGAATTTGGGTGTGATCCCCAGTATTCAAGTAAAGAAATACATGTACTATGATGGTACTCGTATTGGCCAAGTGTAGGGTAGGGCTACGACTTCCCGAATCTTTGGGAATGAGCGTAGTAATGCCGGCGGGGAAGCCCGAACTATGAACACAGCCTATCATATCGCCGTTATGAGAGCCATAACCGATATTCGGGAACATAAGACGAAAGAGCTTATGGGTTCCGAATTCACACACATTCCTCATATGGAGGAGGACGATGATCCCATGCTGAACCATTTCAAATATGCCAAAAGCAAACCAGCGAAGCAGCAAAATACATGGACAATAGCCGCAACTTCATATCAT
The DNA here is from genome assembly GCF_022539505.1 of Lolium rigidum. Taxonomy (NCBI): domain Eukaryota; kingdom Viridiplantae; phylum Streptophyta; class Magnoliopsida; order Poales; family Poaceae; genus Lolium; species Lolium rigidum. The sequence goes on along the minus strand of NC_061509.1, from coordinate 100,959,258 downwards.
TACTCTTTCAGTTGAACCGTCATTTGACGGGAGCAATTGATACAATGCTAGAGGAGTTTACTGAACCCAAGGAGGAGACTAAGGGGAAGGAACCTATGGAGAATGAGGTGCACACACCAGTCTACTCAGCTGGTGACTATATCAGTATAGATCCTTTTGAGCGTGAAGCTACACCTGTTACACCTGGGAACTATTGATGGCGTGTATTTCACACGTTCGTTGGGGAACCCCAAGAGGAAGGTATGATGCGCACAACAGCAAGTTTTCCCTCAGAAAGAAACCAAGGTTTATCGAACCAGGAGGAGCCAAGAAGCACGTTGAAGGTTGATGGCGGCGGGATGTAGTGCGGCGCAACACCAGAGATTCCGGCGCCAACGTGGAACCTGCACAACACAACCAAAGTACTTTGCCCCAACGAAACATTGAGGTTGTCAATCTCACGAGCTTGTCGTAACAAAGGATTAACCGTATTGTGTGGAAGATGATTGTTTGCGAGAGAAAACAGTAAAAACAAGTATTGCAGACAGATTTGTATTTCGGTATTAAAGAATGGACCGGGGTCCACGGTTCACTAGAGGTGTCTCTCCCATAAGATAAAAGCATGTTGGGTGAACAAATTACGGTCGGGCAATTGACAAATAGAGAGGGCATAACAATGCACATACATGTCATGATAAGTACGGTGAGATTTAATTGGGCATTACGACAAAGTACATAGACCGCCATCCAAGTCGCATCTATGCCTAAAAAGTCCACCTTCGGGTTATCGTCCGAACCCCTTCCAGGTATTAAGTTGCTAAGCAACGAGACAATTGCATTAAGTATGGTGCGTAATGTAATCAACAACTACATCCTCGGACATAGCGCCAATGTTTTATCCCTAGTGGCAACGAGCACAACACAACCTTAGAACTTTCGTCACTGTCCCGAGTGTCAATGCGAGCATGAACCCACTATCGAGCATAAATACTCCCTCTTGGAGTTAAGAGTAAAAACTTGGCCGAGCCTCTACTAATAACGGAGAGCATGCAAGATCATAAACAACACATATGTAATAACTTGATAATTAACATAACATGGTATTCTCTATCCATCGGATCCCGACAAACACAACATAGAGTATTACGGATAGATGATCTTGATCATGTTAGGCAGCTCACAAGATCCAACAATGAAGCACAATGAGGAGAAGACAACCATCTAGCTACTGCTATGGACCCATAGTCCGGGGGTGAACTACTCACTCATCACTCCGGAGGCGACCATGGCGGTGTAGAGTCCTCCGGGAGATGAATCCCCTCTCCGGCGGGGTGCCGGAGGAGATCTCCAGAATCCCCCGAGATGGGATTGGCGGCGGCGGCGTCTCTGGAAGGTTTTCCGTATCGTGGTTTTTCGCATCAGGGGTTTCGCGACGGAGGCTTTAAGTAGGCGGAAGGGCGGAGTCGGAGGGCTGACGAGGGGCCCACACCATAGGGCGGTGCGGGCCCCTCCTTGGCCGCGCCGCCTTGTGGTCTGGCCACCTCGTGGCCCCACTTCGTATGCTCTTCGGTCTTCTGGAAGGTTCGTGGCAAAATAGGACCCTGGGTCTTGATTTCGTCCAATTCCGAGAATATTTCGTTACTAGGATTTCTGAAACCAAAACAGCAGAAAACATCAACTGGCACTTCGGCATCTTGTTAATAGGTTAGTTCCAGAAAATGCACGAATATGACATAAAGTGTGCATAAAACATGTAGGTATCATCAATAATATGGCATGGAACATAAGAAATTAT
>NC_061509.1:100761214-100957384 GCF_022539505.1 Lolium rigidum | reverse complement strand
AGCCACGATACGGAAAACCTTCCGGAGACGCCGCCGCCGCCAATCCCATCTCGGGGATTCAGGAGATCGCCTCCGGCACCTGCCGGAGAGGGGAATCATCTCCCGGAGGTCTCTTCATCGCCATGATCGCCTCCGGATCGATGTGTGAGTAGTTCACCCCTGGACTATGGGTCCATAGCAGTAGCTAGATGGTCATCTTCTCCTCATTGTGCTATCATGTTAGATCTTGTGAGCTGCCTATCATGATCAAGATCATCTATTTGTAATCCTACATGTTGTGTTTGTTGGGATCCGATGAATATTGAATACTATGTCAAGTTTATTATCAATCTATCATATATGTTATTTATGTTCTTGCATGCTCTCCGTTGCTAGTACGAAGCTCTGGCCAAGTTGATACTTGTGACTCCAAGAGGGAGTATATATGCTCGATAGTGGGTTCATGCCTCCATTAAATGCGGGACGATGACGGAAAGTTCTAAGGTTGTGGATGTGTCGTTGCCACTAGGGATAAAACATCGATGCTTTGTCTAAGGATATTTGTGTTGATTACATTACGCACCATACTTAATGCAATTGTCTCGTTGTTTACAACTTAATACTCGGAGGGGTTCGGATGATAACTCTGAAGGTGGACTTTTTAGGCATAGATGCATGTCGGATAGAGGTCTATGTACTTTGTCGTAATGCCTCGATTAAATCTCATAGTACTCATCATGATATATGTATGTGCATTGTTATGCCTTCTTTATTTGTCAATTGCCCAATCGTAATTTGTTCACCCAACATCTGCTATCTTATGGGAGAGACACCACTAGTGAACTGTGGACCCCGGTCCTATTCTTTACATCTCGAAATACAATCTATCGCAATTGTTCTTTACTGTTCTTCGCAAACAACCATCATCTTCCACACTATACATCTAATCCTTTGTTTACAGCAAGCCGGTGAGATTGACAACCTCACTGTTACGTTGGGGCAAAGTTCTGTGATTGTGTTGTGCAGGTTCCACGTTGGCGCCGGAATCCCTGGTGTTGCGCCACACTACACTCCGCCACCAACAACCTTCAACGTGCTTCTTGGCTCCTACTGGTTCGATAACCTTGCTTTCTTACTGAGGGAAAACTTGCTGCTGTGCGCATCACACCTTCCTCTTGGGGTTCCCAACGGACGTGTCATCTACGCGCATCAACAACTAATGAAGCTAAAGGAACATTATTTGGATCAACATTAGATCTACCATTCACAAGCATAGACATAATAACATCAATCTTATCACTCAAGGAGGGGGTTTTTCAACAGAATTTACCTTCTTACCTTGTGGAGCTCTTTCCGTGTGCCATTCAGAATAATTTATCATCATATCATCAAGAAGCTTTGTTGCCGCCCCCAAAGTAATGGACATAAAGGTACCTCCAGAAGACTGAATCCAATAGGTTCCGCGAAGAAAAATTCAATCCTGCATAAAAGGTTTGGATGATCATCCAAGTAGCCAGTCCATGGGTTGTGCAATTCTTCACCAAAGATTTCATTCTCTCCCATGCTTGAGCAACATGTTCATTATCTAATTGCTTAAAATTCATTATGCTACTTCTCAAAGATATAATTTTAGCGGGAGGATAATATCTACCAATAAAAGCATCCTTACATTTAGTCCATGAATCAATACTATTTCTAGGCAGATAGCAACCAATCTATAGCTCTTCCTCTTAAGGAGAAAGGAAACAATTTTAATTTTATAATATCACCATCTACATCCTTATACTTTTGCATTTCACATAGTTCAACAAAATTATTAAGATGGGCAGCGAACATCATCGGAACTAACACCAGAAAATTGCTTTCTCATAACAAGATTCAGTAAAGCAGTTTTAATTTCAAAAAATTCTGCTGTAGTAGCAGGTGGAGCAATAGGTGTGCATAAGAAATCATTATTATTTGTGCTAGTGAAGTCACACAACTTAGTATTCTCAACAGTACCCATTTTAGCAGTAGTAAATAAAGTAAACTAAATAAACTAAATGCAAGTAACTAATTTTTGTGTGTTTTTGATATAGAGAACAAGACAATAAATAAAGTAAAACTAGCAACTAATTTTTTTGTATTTTGATATAAGAAGCAAACAAAGCAGTAAATAAAATATAGTAAAGCAAGACAAAAACAAAGTAAAGAGATTGGATGTGGGAGACTCCCCTTGCAGCGTGTCTTGATCTCCCCGGCAACGGCAGAAAAAGTGCTTGATGCGTGCAGTCGACACGTCCGTTGGGAACCCCAAGAGGAAGGTGTGATGCGTACAGTAGCAAGTTTTCTCTTAGAAAGAAACCAAGGTTTATCGAACCAGTAGGAGCCAAGAAGCACGTTGAAGGTTGATGGCGGAGGAGTGTAGTGCGGCGCAACACCAGGAATTCCGGCGCCAACGTGGAACCTGCACAACACAATCACAGAACTTTGCCCCACCGTAACAGTGAGGTTGTCAATCTCACCGGCTTGCTGTAAACAAAGGATTAGATGTATAGTGTGGATGATGATGGTTGTTTGCGAAGAACAGTAAAGAACAATTGCGATAGATTGTATTTCGGATGTAAAGAATAGGACCGGGGTCCACAGCTCACTAGTGGTGTCTCTCCCATAAGATAAGCAGATGTTGGGTGAACAAATTACAGATTGAGCAATTGACAAATAAAGAAGGCATAACAATGCACATACATATATCATGATGAGTACTATGAGATTTAATCGAGGCATTACGACAAAGTACATAGACCGCTATCCGAGCATTCATCTATGCCTAAAAACTCCACCTTCGAGGTTATCATCCGAACCCCTTCCGGTATTAAGTTGTAAACAACAGACAATTGCATTAAGTATGGTGCGTAATGTAATCAACACAAATATCCTTAGACAAAGCATCGATGTTTTATCCCTAGTGGCAACAAGACATCCACAACCTTAGAACTTTCTCGTCACTCGTCCCGCATTTAATGGAGGCATGAACCCACTATTGAGCATAAATACTCCCTCTTGGAGTCACAAGTATCAACTTGGCCAGAGCCTCTACTAGCAACGGAGAGCATGCAAGAACATAAATAACATATATGATAGATTGATAATAAACTGGACATAGTATTTAATATTCATCGGATCCCAAAAAACACAACATGAAGGATTACAAATAGATGATCTTGATCATGATAGGCAGCTCACAAGATCTAACATGATAGCACAATGAGGAGAAGACAACCATCTAGCTACCGCTATGGACCCATAGTCCAGGGGTGGACTACTCACACATCGATCCGGAGGCGATCATGGCGATGAAGAGACCTCCGGGAGATGATTCCCTCTCCGGCAGGGTGCCGGAGGCGATCTTCTCGAATCCCCCGAGATGGGATTGGCGGCGGCGGCGTCTCTGGAAGGTTTTCCGTATCGTGGCTCTCGGTACTGGGGGTTTCGCGACGAAGACTTTAAGTAGGCGGAAGGGCAGGTCAAGGGGCGTCACGAGGGGCCCACACAACAGGGCCGCGCGGCCAGGGCCCAGGCCGCGCCGCCCTGGTGTGTCGCCACCTCGTGGCCCCACTTCGTTTCCTCTCCGGTCTTCTGGAAGCTTCGTGCAAAAATAGGACCCTGGGCGTTGATTTCGTCCAATTCCGAGAATATTTCCTTACTAGGATTTCTGAAACCAAAAACAGCAGAAAACAAAGAATCGGCTCTTCGGCATCTCGTCAATAGGTTAGTGCCGGAAAATGCATAATAATGACATATAATGTGTATAAAACATGTGAGTATCATCATAAAAGTAGCATGGAACATAAGAAATTATAGATACGTTTGGGACGTATCACCAACCGCCAAAGCCCCCGAGGGACTGGGTCATTCCTCCTTCAGAGATTCGATGGTACTGGGGATTGCAGGACTCGCCTCACTTTGCCAACCACCACCGGTGCCCTGAATGAGATGCCGCCATATACCACACAACATGCATCAACAACCATCCTCCGAAACCCGTGAGTGTTTCCATGCGTCCAAGATGCCACATCACGGGATCCTCCGCCAACCACTACTCATGCCACACAAATAAACCTTGGTAATACATCACTGGTTCACATAAGGTCTGTCGTATAGAGCCAGTCACCGGCTCGAGCTCCAATTGTGACAAAACTCCAAGAATAGTGACTCCAAGAAGGTAGCGACATAAGTAATGCTGTTGTTATCTGATTCGGATCCAAAAGCTAGATCTAGGTTTTCACTTGGAGAATTAAACCACATATGATGGAGTGTATCGAGGCTCCTCGACGATTCCACCAATAAGGAAGCGGCATCCAAGGCATCACCGTCGCCGACACTGACCTAGTCGAGCAAGGCCTTAGACCAGAGCGCCACGGCACATCCGCATAGACCTAGCACCACCAAAAATGCGCCAGCGGGGGAACTTGTGTAGCCTGCCATCCTGCCAATAAATGCCACCACACTCCGCACATCGAGACCCAAATGGGATGACCAAGATACACACACCAGAAGAAGCTAGCCTATACTCGAAGGGCCCGTGCAACAACAACCGAGATCTACAGTGAGGACGCTCATATTTGTGACCGCCGAAGCACACACCGACCACCCTAGGCACAAGGCAGCGAGATGCCACCAAGACCACATGATGTTGCCGGATAGGAGCCAATACACATGCCAACTACACCATATGGAAGCACGTAAGACAAAAATATGTAAATGTATAGATATATTTACTTGTCTTTTAATTAAAATTTATGTTGTATATTACTCGTAAATGTGTATCACAACATCCAGATACAAGTATATTATGTACTTATTGGTACATATAGCTTGTCCAAAAGAAGTGAAAAGGGTAAACTCCATGCCCAAACAAATTAAACAAATTAACGTATATATTGCTCATCCATATGTATCATGGTGTCCAACTATACAACTATATATGTATGTATAGGCTCGAAAACCATCACTGTATATTTAAAAAAAATTCAAAACCAGCGGTACAAAGTTTGAAAAAAAAAATCTTGTTGTAGACAATGCTGTGATCTAAGTACGTGCACAATTTCAAGTCGAAATACCATATATTCGGGGCTGTGCAAAAATGACAAAATTTGATACCTACTACAGATTTCAAAATCTCCAAATCTGTCAGATTTTGACATTTTTGTGCATCTCCGATTATGAGGTATTTCGAGTTGAAATTTTGCAAATACGTGGATCGCAACATTACCTACATCAAGATTTTTTATCTAACTTTTTTCAAAACTTTAAAGTATCATTGTCGATTTTTCTTAAAAAACGAGGTATGTGTAGCTCGAGCTACAAAAATCCACACTCGGCTGTTCAAAAGAAATATAATTACAAGATAATATGGAGCAAAAGGGATAAAAGTCCATGGGCAAACAGAATTAATCAAGTCCCAATCAATTCTTGGGGACAACATATACTAGTGTGGTAGCTCCTCTTCATCCTTGGTGAGTGTATAAGAATTAATGGCGGTCGATCCATCAATACTGCTGCTACTACTGCTGCAGGTAGCACTCTTTGCCGGGCACCTTGCCGCCCCTGTAGTCGTCGCAGTAGTTGTAGATCCTGTACTTGCTCTGCAGGTCCAGCATCTCCTTGTGGTGCCGAGGATCGAGCCCGGGGCAGTACTCCTGCCCTTGGCTGAATAGCCACGCGCAGCCGTAGACGCATTCTTCGCTGCCGTCACACGGGCAGACGTCGAGGACGAGGTCGCTGTAGCCGGCGACGAAGGGGGCTTGGCTCCAGTCGGTCTTGATCCGGCCGCCCTGCGTGGCCCAGTCCTCCGCCGCCCAGATGCTGGAGTAGCCGCGCATCGGCTGCGTCGTCGGGTAGGGGACGCCGTCGCTCGGAACACCCTGATGGCGGCACCGTCGACGTACCAGACGATCATGCAGGGTGTCCAGGAGATGGTGTAGTTGTGGAAGCCGTCGGTGGGGTCGAACCAGCCGGGCACGAACTGCATCTCCCTATTGCCCGTGCCGTTGGCGAAGACGTTGGTGTGCAGCGTGTAGGGCTGCCCGGTCTCGTTCCCCAGGAACTCGAAGTCGATCTCGTCATGGTACTTCCCTTCCGACGACGTCTGAATTACAGTAATACCATCGATTACTTCAAATCCAAATAGAGAAAATAAGTTAATAAATAATGATTTTTGATGTAGTAGCTAGTACGTAGTATGTGGTGACGGTGCCGGCCGAGTTGCCTGGGACCAGCTTGATGAAGTTAGACACGCTCCCGTAGATGAACTGCTTCTTTGTCCGAAGCAGGCAGAGACATGTTGAGGCTTTGGCCGTCGGGCGAGAACGCCGCGTTCTGGGGCTCCCACTCGATGGTGCAGTCGTCACGGAAGCTGGCGCCGGCGGGGCCGACGGCAGCCACGGAGACGACGAGCAGGAGAAGGGCTCTCGAGCGAGCCATCTTCTTCTTCCTTTTTTGTTTCTGTTCGGTTTTACTCGAGCTTCAGTTACCTATTCTGCTTTTGGAGTGCCACCAAGTGTGTGATGAAGATGCAGATGGAGCCAGGGGGCTTATATGCCCCTACCTGAACTTCTACGTGTTGCTGCAGATCTGTGCTGATTGTTTCAGGTCAAAAGAGAAGTTTTGGTATGCACGTAGGCTAGCTAGAACGGCATGATTATTCTCTCCAGATATTGCAGGCCAGCTTCGGTTCTTGCTAGGTTCAGGAACGCGTCGGCTTTGTATTCTCTGGTATTTTGACATGGTTAGTGTGTTCCCCACAACGTCGATTCGTACTCGCGACTCTTGGCTAGCTGTGGCCGGCGAAGAAGAAGCGAACCATGGCATTACATTGTTGGTTTCCATTTGGCACCTCGTTTGCGCCCGTTGACAGGAAGGAACTCGCGATTTGATTAATCGAGGATTCGTTTTGTTCCTTTCGGATCCGCGGCACGTTCAAAGGAGAGAAGTATAAACCTCATATTCTTGTCGGCCTGCAAGTTATTTTGGTACTAGAATATATGTGTGTGCGTTGTCTGCATACACGTAGCACTTTTTTTTTAGAACAATAGGAGTATAATATCTAAAAAATGCACACAATGCCGCCTTCATTCAGTTAGTGAGTTGTTTTTTCGATAATGAGAATATATTAACATCAAGAGATATACCAATTACACCCAGCCTCTGCAACAACGTAATACCCTAATGATAATATGGATGCACACAGCCAAAAAAAGAAGAAATAAACTAAGAAATAAAAAAGTCCCGCTACGGTATCCAGTCCTAGCAGCAGCAATACATCCACCACCAAGATAACACCTGAAATTCAGGCTCTCCAAAAGTGACGCCTCTAAGAAGGGAACAGTGCATAAGCGTTGTTGTCGCCCGATCAAAAGATCTTGGGTTTTCACCCTGAAGATAGTCCCCACTCTCGAAATAATGTCTTTAACAAGGCAATTGCCAGGCACAACCAATTAAGGCCAGGCCTTGGACTTTCACCCTGAAAGGTAAGACTCTGAACTTCACATGTGCTATCGCCCCCACTTGCATACTGCTGCTCCGAAACTAGAAAACCAAGCAAGTCCCTCAACATCACAGAGACTCGAACCTCCATTGCTAGCCCTCCAATCTGGCCTTCATGATATTCTCCTCCTCTGATTTCACCATGAATCAGAATGTCATCTGATGGCAACACATAACAGAGCTTCGCGCCGCTCCTTCCAGAACAAAACAATCGGAATAAAAGCATGGGCACCCGTTCCAGCAAACTCCAGGCAAAAGATGGACTGTTACATTCACCATCGGAGCCTTCCGGAACTCATCACTCTGGCTAGATGAAGAATTGAGTACATGAATTAAACAACATCTCACTTACCTCTAGGGGAGGGTTTGGTAGTGCATGAGAAAAGGAGGAATCTTGATCTTGTTCTGGATGTTACAAGGGGAAACCCCATGTAGCTAGGGTTGGGTCATCGGGGGTCTCGATCTGGTCATGGGTCTCCTGCAAAAATTTCGGGGCAAGGGGGTATGTGAGACAAGAGGTGGGGCTGCAAGGGACTTTGGGCGGGCAACACTCAGAGATGTCGAAGTCGATGCCATGGCAGTTGGCGACGAACGGCGTGTGGATTCAGACATTCATTTGTCGGCAGACCATAAGCTGGAGTAGGCCTACAACAGGAAAAGAATTTGTAGAAATTTCAACTGAAATTCGCGAAATTGACGGATGTTCACAAGAGCCGAGAAAAGGCCCATATCATCTGATTTTTTTTTTTTGGGACAACCTGGTCCGCATAGCACAGGCATCCTTTGATCGTTTTGTTAGAGCATGTACAATGGTGGAGAAGACATGTCTTCTCTTAGCCATCCACCTCATCTAGAGAAAGCAATAGATATAAGTTGTACAACGCATTATCCCTTCTTGTCATCTCCATAAATTAATGATACTTGATTCATTTATGGTAAGAAATTAATTTGCCAAGGGAAGACAAATGGTACAACCCATAAAATAGTGTTCCCTTATTTTCTTAGGGATCATCCCTTAGCTAAGAAAAAAAAGACAACCTTCTCTTCCTTATTTATCTCTCCTCCAACTAAACAAAAATCCTACATGGCAGCTCTAAGGGAAGGATGACATCATCTCATTGCATATGCCCTTAGGTTCCCCGTGATTCCTGGAGTGACCAGGCGGCTGCGGTGTTGGTGTGAGCATGGCTGGCGACGAAAGTGGACGCAGCAATGGCGGGGGCAACAAGAGGAGTGAGCAGAAGGATGGAAACAATGGCCGCTGTGAACGTCCAGACGACGATGACAAAGAAAGAGGCGGCAGAGCCGCCGGCCGGAGTGACGAGGCTGACGCCGTGGTGCGCAACGGTGGTTCAGGTGAGTTTTCAGCTCACTGTTCAATATATAGATGAGTTACTTGATTAAGTAGGTTCATCTTCAATCTTCATGAAGACCAGCACTGTCAAGTTGTTGCGCAATTTTTGTAGATGAAGTACGTACATATATAGACAGGCACATGATTATAATTTCAGTTTCAGTTCGTTGACAGTAGGAGTTGTTGTGCAAATTTCGAGGTCTTAGCACATGATTACAGTTTCAGTTCGTTGACACTAGGTGCTGTCGAGTGAATAACATTACCGAGTTGAGTCTTAGCACATGATTACAGTTACGGTTTGTTGATATTTACAAGCTGTCAACTGAATCTTACTGAGTTTTTTTTAAAACTCAATATATACTAGGTCCGCAAACCGCCTCATTAAAAACCTTTCAGCCCCCTTCGGTACCGTAGAAGGAAATGTGAACTTACAGAAACAGTTACATAGCTGGGTTACAATCAGCACTAAGGTTGTGAACAAGGAAATCCGGTGGCTCGACATTCGAGGTAAAAGACCCCTCCTAGAAGCACGTATACTTTGCACAACAATGAGCCACCTGGTTTGCCTCGCGCCGGATATAAACTACATTACAGGAGATAAAAGAGAAACTAAGATCCCTAATCTCCTCCAGGATTGGACAAATCACAAACCTATCCACCTGACCTTTTTGCCAACACTTCACCAACTCGGCACAATCAACCTCAAAAATAACCTGAGTAAAACCTCTCTCCGTAGCATACATAAAAGCATCTATGAGAGCCAAGGCTTCAATCGTCACTGGGTCTGAAATTCCAATATAGGACTTGCACATTGCACCATAAAATCCAGTAGCATCTCGTGCCACTAATCCAGATGCGTCCAAATTTAGTTCCACCTGAATACCTCCGTCCGAATTGATTTTGCTAAAATCACCGGGAGGCCCATGCCAAGTGCAAGTCGGTCTCGGAGGTTTTGAGCTTCTTTGCTCCTTCGGAATTTCCAAAGTATGCATAGCTTCATTAATAAAATCCATGGACTTTGACGGTTAAAAACTGCCTCACCATGGGTCACCTTATTCCTTGATGTCCAAATGGTATACATCACCGAAATAATTCTTGCAATATCCTTCTCCGAAAAAAGAGAGCGACATAAAATGTCCCTTTCCCACGTAGAACGATGCAACCTTGGTAGTTTCACCAACAAAATATATTTTGCAACTGCCCAAAACATCTGTGCATGATTGCATTCGATCAAAGCATGAAACATACTTTCAGATTTTACTTTGCATATACCACACAAGTGCTATCAACCATGACATGCCGCCGTGTAAGGGTCCCATAATCGGGCAAAATTCCTCAAAGAACCCTCCACCAAAACACACACACTTTTGGAACAACACAAAGCTTCCATAATCTCTTCCAAACATCAGTCTCCGTCGAAGATGAAGGAGGAGCATCAATTCCAGCCAGATCGTCAGCCTGACCCTTTGCCACAATCGCTCTATAAGCAGATCTGACAGAGTAAATACCAGATTTCTCATGAGCCCATGCAAGAAAATCCCCTCACCTCCATTATATCTCAGAGGTATTCTAACAATTGCATCTGCATCAGGCGCAAAGAACAACTCTCGAATCTTGGGTACATTCCACTGATGATTCATAGTAATAAGCTCATTCACCATTATCACATCATCATCATCCTATAACCGACCCATTATCTTCATAGAAATAGACCCCGGAATCCAACTATCCTTCCAAATGGAAATAGTCTCACCCGAGCCCACTCTTTTGATCAAACCTATCTTCAAAGTTTCTCTGCCTGCCAAGATGGCTTGCCAAGTTCTGGAAGCAGCCCTTGGCGCAGTAACCTCCATGAAATTACAGTTATGGTAGTACCTTGTTTGGAGAACTTGAGCACACAAATAATTTGGATTTGTGATTAATCTCTATGCTTGCTTCCCCAACAAAACCACAATAAAATCTAGCATATCCCTAAAACCCATACCACCTTGGTTTTTCAGAATAGCCAATTTGTTCCAGGTGATCCAATGCATAGATCGTTTATCGAGATTTCCACTCCACCAAAAACCTCCCATCAAAGAATTAAACTTCTTGCATGTTCCCTTTGAAATTTGGAAACAGCTCATGCTAAATGTAGCCTTGGCCTGAATAACTGACTTTAAATAGGCCTGTTTTCATGGATAGGACAAGTTCTTCTCTGCCCAACCATTGATACTACTGCGAGCACTGCCAATAATATATTCAAACACTTCACTTGTTAGCTTGCCAACTGCAATAGGCAAACCAAGATACTTCTCGCTAAAAGCCTCAGTCTGAATATTCAACACTTGCTTCACCTCCGTTCTATGAGCTTCACAAGTACACGTACTGAAAAAGATGGCACTTTTCTCCCTGTTAACTCTCTGTCCCAAAGCTTCATTATAGAGACAAAGTATCTCATCCAACCGCATTGCGCTGGCACTATTATCATTGATAAAGATCAAGCTATCATCGGAAAATAAAAAATGTGAAATCCATGGTGATTTGTTGCAAACTCGCACTCCTCAGAACGCCCATACCAAAATTATGAAGCAGAGTTGTTACACCTTCAGAGCATAGTAAAAACAAATAAGGCGAAATCGGGTCTCCCTGTCTAATTCCACAGGAAGGAAAAAATGCCTCAAGAAGGCCACCATTAACCTTGATAGCAAACCTGACAGTAGACACACATCTCATATTTAGCTGGACTAAAGGCTGTGGAAATCCCAGCTTCAACATCATAGCTTCAAGAAAAGGCCATTCAACTTGGTCATAAGCCTTCATCATATCAAGTTTAACTGCACAATGATCCTTCTTGCCTTTTTTTTTCTTTTCATTGTATGAATGCACTCAAAAGCCACCAAAACATTATATGTTATCAAACGATCAGGAACAAAAGTAGATTGCTCCTGACTAATGGTATACTCCAAAACTGGACTCATTCTATTTGCCACCGTCTTAGTAGCCATCTTGTATCAGACAGTGCATAGAGATATAGGTTTGTACTGTTTAATGGACTGTGGATTGCGCACCTTTGGAATCAAGGTTATGGATGTATTGTATATTGACTCAGGTACCTCTCCCACTTCATTGAGAAATCCCAGTACTGCTGCAGTAAGACTTTCGCCTATAAGGTCCCAATGCCTTTGAAGAAACCTGTTGTAAACCCATCAACCCCTGGAGCTTTAGAAGGATGCATCTCTAACAGTGGCTTCTTAACCTCATCTAGGATGAATTCTTCACTCAATTTATCTCGATCATCTTGTAAAACCTTTTTCTGGACATGGTCTAAAAGACCACCCATCACAGGGTACCATCTGAGGTATACAAGTCCGTATAGAAAGTTTGGATCTCCTCTCTCACGGATTCTGCATCATCACACCAAGAGCCATCACTGCGATGCAAGGTAGTGATAGTATTAATTCTTTTTCGTTGAGCTGCATAAACATGGAAAAAAGCAGTGTTGCGGTCTCCAGAGTTTAGCCAATTTATTCTTGATCTCTGCTTAATCCATATTTCTTCCTAATATAGTGTGTCATTTATCCTCTCCATCAATTTCTTTTCTTCAGACAATGGGCCTCTACCCACAGATTGCATTCGAAACCTCTCAAGTTCTTTCCTCATATTATCAAGTTTCTTTTTAAAATTCCCAAAAGTGGCTGTACCCTAGGCATCTAGGCCGGTCTGCATACATTTTAGAGTATTAGCAAAACCGCCCATCCGATTACATTTGTTTGCTCCCTCCGAGAGTTGGCGCACAACCTGATCATAATCTCCATGAGTTTGCCAAACATTTTCATAGTGAAAAGTGTGTCCCCCCGCCGGCCTTATGTTGCAATGTGTCCTCAACTCAGTAACCACCATGCAATGATCAGACTGAACTATACTCACATGCTTTATCTTAACCACTTGAAACTGCTGTAAGAGTGTTGCATTGCCCAAAGATCTATCTATCCGAGCTTTAACATTTGCTCTTCCTTCTTTCCTATTATCCCAGGTATAAGGCAGACCTGAAAAACCCAAATCTTGCATTTCACAATCCTCCACTGCTTCTCTGAAGTTCCTCATCTGCCATTCATCTCTAGGATGCTCACTAAAATGTTCAGTAGCATGCAAAGGTTCATTAAAGTCACCACAACATAACCACGGAAGATTTCGGAGCGCATGAAGATGTCTCATCAACGTCCAAGTATTATGCCTATTCTCACGCCTGGGCTCACCATATATTAAACATCCACGGAGGAATATACCCATTTTTTCCTGCACCACCACGTCTATATGATGTGCATTATAACTCTTCAAGTCGATTGTAACTGAATACGACCAGAAAATACCAATTCCACCACTTAGACCATCACTATCAACAGCAAATCCAAATCCTCCGGCAAAACCAAAGGTGCTAGCTAAATTCTCAGCACATTTTCCTTCGATCTTTGTTTCCATTACAAAGAGCAAAGTGGGATCTAACTGATTCACTAATCCGCGAAACTCTCGAACTGCCTCGTGGTTCCCAAGCCCACGACAGTTTAGTCCTGCACAATTCATTGTTCCGGACGCGGCTGCTCTGCAGCTCGCGCCGATGAACTAGCATGTGTCGGTGCCACTTTTTTCTTCTTAGGGTCTGGGGTGACCCCACCTTTTTTGTTAACACTCCTAGTAGTTCCCTCCCTCTTGGATCCCGCAATTATTGAATCATAAACAGTCAGTGCTTTAACAGTATCCATAGGGCTAGTTTGCTGCCAAAAAAGACCCCTAGCAAACGGTGCCCGTCTCCCACCTCTCCCCATTGGTTGTCTCACTGGTTCAGAATGTTTAGGAGGGACGGTTTTGCCATTTTGCTCCACTCCAGAATCATCTGCTTCAAACACCTCATTGTCCCGAACCTCATAAGCAAAATCTGCATAGCCCCCCTCAGCAAACGGTGGGCCATTGATCTTCTTTTTCTCATACGGAGCACGTAATGCCGGGCTCCAAGGCAATTTTCCTTCTTCATCCCTCTCAGTTGGTGTCGGACAAGTAAGGAAAGAGTGGCCCAACAAACCACATGAAAAGCAGAAGTACGGTAAAAATTCATACTGAACATCATACCAGAAAGTTGTCTTCAAACGCACTGAATCCACACCAATACAGCGCTGAATCGGCTCATTAACTTTCATGAAAGTTCTGGCGCGTAGGAAACGTCCTACTACATGACCTTCTTTATTTGTGTCCAGATGCACAAATTCTCCACACTTTCTCGCAATCTTTTCACCCCATTCAGCATTCATCTTGTTATAAGGGAGGTTCAAGACACGAATCCAAATTCGTAATCATATCTATCGGATATCGACTTCCATCAAAGGTTTCCAGGACCACTGCAAATTTTGACACAGTCCACGGCGAGCGCTCCCACACACGATCGCGATCCCATTCACATCCAAATTCAGCGATGAACAAATTTGGTCCACCATCACGGAACACCAATCCCTTCGGATTACCCCATGCAGGACGCAGAGCTTCAGCAATAGTATTGTAATGGAATTTTTTGGAGCTAGGATCTTGCCTGCCAACGCCCATATGGGCTTTCCAACTTCTTCCTCCTCGTCATCAATGATCATCTTATCCGCCTCGGCGACGGTCAATTTCAGGTTACCCATCATCGCCTCCATAGATTCACTAGCCTTCCCCGACGCTGAAGCATTCGAGTCCAGGCCTGATCCAGATGGATCCTTCGCTGGTTCTGTTGCCACCATGGTGTAGAAGAACACCCGGCTTCCCCAATCCAATCGCCCCTTCTCCGCTGGCGTGGAGGCCACAAAACCCGACGGGAGAAGGACACAAGGATCTCGCTCCGCTCAACCTTGCACTCCTCCGCACAGGAGAACCCGCTTTCCACCGGCGAACACCGGTGGCCAGAGGTTCGCGCCGTCTTAGAAGTCACTAGAAACCCTAATCGCCTCCAGGGAGCCGAAGCGGTATTTCCGGACATACAAAAATGTAAGTTATCTTACCAAGTTGAGTAGCACACGGAACGCTGCACCCTGACACCATCTTGGAATGTTGAGGCCTCAGTTGGGCACATATATTTAATTGAGCTCTCATAATAAATTGGACGTAACAAAATTTCGAATTTCTTGAAACTTTTCAAACAAATTGACCAAAAGGTTCAAACGAGTGTATTCATATTTGTGCAAAAATATTTGAATTTTTTCTTCGAAATTTCGTTCTTTTCTCAAAATTCCCGAATCTCCAAGAGGGACGAATTTTAAATATGAATGTTTTTTAATTCATATCATTTTTCCATGGTCATTTGTGCAACATGTTGTGAATTTTGTGAGATTATATAGTTCTTATGTTTAAAGATACTATTGGTGTGATACGATCATGACTCTACGGTAGTATTGCAAATTTTTAAGTACAGAAATACATGTTTTTTTGTTTAATGTATGAAATATATTCACCGTATGAAACATGTTCGTACATGCATTTATTTTTTATTTGGATGATCCACTAGCTTGCTGATGTTCCGCAGTGTTCAAAGAGATGGGAGTCTCTAGCTTAAACTGGAATGTCGATGAAAACATATATGCGCCTGATGGTGATGATGATTCTAGTTCTGAGGATGGATCCTTATCATCCTAACAAAATGTACCTCCAGAGGATGGCCACCTTGGTGCTCATAACGAGCACAATGGTCACGAGTCAGCGTACTCGGAGAAAATGAATGAAGTTGATTATTTGTTGCATGGCAACCAATAAATGCAAATAATAAAAGTAAATCTTACATTCTTTGTTTTTAGTGTAGGTGGTAGCCGGTGCTCACAATGATCATGAGTATATATCAAGGTTATTCAGATATGGAAGTTGGGCATGCTCAAGATAGCCTAGAAGTATTGCATCGAAAGAAATTGTATTTGGAAAATAGGAGTGAAGTATGTACTCCCTCCATTCTATGAAAAGTGTCTTAACTTTTTATAAATTTCGATGTATCTAGTGTCTAGATACATTCAAATTTAGACAAATTAAGACATATCTAGATATATCAAAATTTAGACATATCAAGATCAATTTAGACAAATTAAGACATATCTAGATACATGTAAACTTAGACAAAATTAAGACATATTTCATGGAACGAAGGGACTAGATTATTTAAGTATGATAAATAATGAATGTAATCATTGAAATGGCAACTTATATTTTTTTTTATTACTGGTGTAGGTGATATCCGGTGCTCACTATGAGTATGAACATGACGTTAAGAGTAATGAAGATAAGCAACAATCACTGGATAGGTACTTGAGAATAATGGGCATGGCATTTTTTTTTTCGAAATGGGGGCACCCAGCTTCTGCATCCAAAGAATGCACACGGCTTTTTTTATTAGATTATTCACGAACCTTACAAGAAACAATACAAAAGACCAATCTCGAAGCAACCTAACTATACCTACAGTGGGATGAAGAGGGTGACAATACACCAACTCACATCAACCAAAACTAAATGCCTTCCCAAACCGCCCAATAGCAGGTGAGAAGCACATCCAGTCAAGCAGACTCTCAGCGTACGCCAACGCCCACGCCACAGGAGCTGCTCCCGCCGTCTTCCTCGACTCCATCTTCAAGAGAGATCATCGCATTAACCTTGCAAGACCTACCGTCGATGCCACCATGACGCCAGACGGCTCCACCATCCTGCACCTATACATCATCCCGCATCTGTCGTTGATACCCTGCAGCACCATGCCGCTGAGACACAGCGCCAACAATGTGGTAGATGAACACCACTCCACCGAGAACCGCCAACATCCAGCAGCTGCTCCAAAACCGATGCTCCAGGAGGTAGAACGACGCAGGGCGCGCCGCCATCGTCCGATCCGGGAGACCCGGACCTAGGGTTTCCCCCGGAGCAGCACAAGTGAGAGACCGCAGACTGCGACGACGATGCCTTTAAGAAGGTAGCGGCGCGAAACGGCATCTTTCGTGTGGTACAATAGCTATGCGAGAGAGCATGGCTTCAGCATTAGAAATAGGAAGGTGAAGCGAGGGAAGGGTCTTCGGCAGAAATACGATTAAGGCGATATGTCCGTTCGAGTGAAGTGAAACGTCTGGAGAAGTCCTTAACCATGGAAGGACGCAGCCATAGGCCAAGACGCGAGACTCGCTGCAACTACAAAGCGCGTCTCACGGTGAAGCGTGATATATCCCGTGGAGTCTGGATTGTAAAAGGTTTTAACGACAATCACAACCATGTCTTGGCTAGGCCGGACGAAGTCCCGTTTTTTCGGTTTCATAGAAAGATTAGGAGTCTCCAGAGTGCTGATATATTATCATCGGGAGAAGCTGGGATGAGAAAGAATGTGACTATGAATCACTTCACCCGCAAAAATGGCAAGTGTGACGATGTAGGAAAAGACAAGCGACCAAGCCGGCAGGTGTGCGGCGCTTGCAATATTCCAGGTCATAACAGACACAACAAAATATGCAAACTACATCCGAAGTAAGTTTATGTTAGCTTTGTTGCTTACTTGAATCTACAATAGTTCCTCCATACTAAGAGCATGTCTAACAGACCCCTTAAAAGGCCCAACCCCGTAAAATAACCGTCGATATACGGGGTAGAGCTCTACCCGGCCGTCTAGCAAACCCCGTAAATCAGCCCTTTGTCTCGAATTTTTACAGTTTTGGCTACGGGGCGGCTTCTCACCCCCTACTTGTGCGGGGTGGGAGGGGGAATACAAGGCCAACCCCTCACCCGTGGCGGGCTGAAATTTCAGCAGATAGCAACTGCTCCTGCGCATGACCGCGCCGGAATCCGGCCAAATTCCAGCGAGTTGCGGCCGAGGGTGGCGGCACGGGGGCTAAGAACGGTGGCGCGCGAGACTGGGGCGGCGGCAGCGCGGCATGGCAGCGCGTGGCCGGAGCGGGAGCGGGCGCGGCCGGCGTGGGGGCGGCCGGAGCGGGCGCGGCCAGGGGCGGCGGAGGCCGGAGCGGGCGCGGCCAGGGCGGCGGCGGCCGGAGCGGGAGAGGGCGCAGCCGGAGCGGGCGTGGCCGGCCGTGGCTCGCACGCGGCCGTGGCGGGCGGCGGCTCGAGCTCACGCTCGTCCGTGGCGGGCGGGGGCGGGCGGCCTTGGGCCGGCGGCGGCGGCCGACGGGCAGGCGCGGCGGCTGGGGGCGGCCGGGGCAGGGACGGGGCAGGGGCTGGGCTAGAGGAGGAGGAAGGAGAGGAGGAAGAAGGGGAAAAAATCTAATTTAGCATATTTTAGGAATATTCCCTTTTACAGTTTAGACATAAGGGGTCTGCTAGCTCGGACGAGTTTTCGGCCGGTCAAAATCGAATACAGGACCTGTACTCGAGTTATACGGGGTAGAAATTTAGGGGATCTGTTAGACATGCTCTAAATTTTGAAGTCTTATGCAGCAATACGATACAAGAGGAAAAGTAGAAGCGGAGCTTTATTTGTCAGTGGCGGAGATCAACTTTTGCATAGAAGATTGATGGTTGCTTGAGGAAATTTAGAATCACCATTTTCATATCACGTCCTTATGTTCGAGATTGTAATTTTCTTGTCACTAGTAAGTGTTCCATTTGTTGAACG
This sequence comes from Lolium rigidum, assembly GCF_022539505.1. Taxonomy (NCBI): domain Eukaryota; kingdom Viridiplantae; phylum Streptophyta; class Magnoliopsida; order Poales; family Poaceae; genus Lolium; species Lolium rigidum. The sequence goes on along the minus strand of NC_061509.1, from coordinate 100,938,929 downwards.
ACAAGATGTGGTGCTGTAGAATATACTCATAAAAAAGAGCTCCAAAATATGTTGCTGTAGAATATATATTCGAAAAGAAAAGGAGCTCCAAGCTCTTATATTGATTCAAGAAAAATATATATGACCCCTTACAAACAAAAGAACAAACGTTTAAATATAGATAGAATCGAAAAGAGAACTCCAAAAATAGTCTATGGACAAACATTGGGAAATATAATCAACATGCATGAGCGGCGAGCACGAATGCCAGCCGTGGGTGTTGATTCAGTACTGGGGCAGGCTGCACTCGACGCCGGGCACCTTGCCGTCCTTGTAGTCCACGCAGTAGTCGTAGATCCTGTATTTCTCCTGTACCCACTGCATCTTCCAGCGCTGCTCGTCGGTGAGCCCGCCGCAGTAGGGCTGGCCGTAGGCGCCGGCGCAGCCGTAGATGCAGTCGCCGCCGTAGCACTCGCAGATGTCGAGGTCGATGCCGTGGTAGTTGGCGACGAAGGGGGAGTGGGTCCAGTCGGTCTTGACGCGGCCGCCCTGCGTGGCCCAGTCGTCGGCGGACCAGATGCTGGAGTAGGCGTACATGGGGCGGCTCGTCGGGAAGGCCACGCCGTTGCTCTCGCGGTAGTTGCGGAATACCCTGATGGGTAGGTCGTCGACGTACCAGACGATCATGCAGGGCGTCCAGGAGATGGTGTACTTGTGGTAGCCGTCGGTGGGGTCAAACCAGGGCACGAACTGCATCTCCTTGTTGCCAACGCCGTCGGCGTAGACGTTGGTGTGCAGGGTGTAGGGCTGCCCGGTCTCATTCCCCAGGAACTCGAAGTCGATCTCGTCATGGTTGTCTCCCACCGACGATAGCTACAGTTGATCCATCGATCATCGGAGAAATGTCAATGAATGTTGGTCATCTCTAGCTTAATTCAATCCTTGAGCAATACATGTGAAACAGAAAACGAAGAAGGTTCTTACGTAATATGTTGTGACGGTGCCGGCAGAGTTGCCCTTGACGAGCTGGATCCATGTGGAGACGGTCCCGTAGATGAACTGCCTCTTGGACCGGATCATCGAGCCTGACAGTCACGAAAATACAATCATGGAAATGGAATGAGATCGGTCTCATCAATCGACAAACCAAAGCGCTTGCATTGGTACAAGGAGGAGATTTCATTTAAGATCGACTGACCTGAGGAGTTGCTGACGAGGGCGAGGGAGAGGCTATTGCCAGCATCGTAAACCCAGCAGTTCTGGGGCTCCCAGGTCGCTTCGCAATCGTCGTTGAAGTTGCCGCCGGACACAAGCCCAAAAGCCAAGCAGGCAAGAAGAGCTAGCACCGGAATCAACGCTCCAGGCTTCCCCATCTTTTTGAGCTGGGTGATCGATCAATGACCTCTTTCACCTGTAGAATCAATGGTCTTCCTCTTCGTGTTCTTCAGAGCTTGAGAAATGGATGGGACATATATAGTGCGTAGCTCGAAACGTTCCAGGTGGTCAGGTAACATTATTATAGTGGGGACTAGGGAGAGACGACTTGTTGGATTGGAAGATGCATGTACACGAACAAATTTTCGAAGTGGTGATGCACGCACGTCGCGATATCTGTGGGACTGTGGATGCGCGTGGAATGATGAGGATGGTAAAGCAAAGGTGGTGGTGTCGCGGACACGTAGTTCAGGGAACCGACACATGACTTCGCTTTGGCAACGTGCCTGACATCCCAGGGAATACTTGTGCCGGACGTCTTGGCATCATAGCCGTTGCCCCTTCCGCCGGCATCATTGTTCTGCTGCCCGGCGACCGGAGTGAATCATTCTCTGCACATATGACGAAGCGAGTTACCAACCGTGACACGGACGATTGGACGAGAGATGCTCAAATACATTGAAAATCTCTATACAGGTTCTTATTAGTTTTTTGGTGGAACGATGGCCTAATCGGGCCTCGGTTACGTGTTTATATTAGGTGAGAAAAACCCTCACTGTGGCATACAGTAACACGGATAACTAATACGTATAGGAAACATATTACAACTCTAACAGCCCCCCTTAATCTAACCTTCTGAGAGGTTTAGATTACGCTTAAACTCATTTAATTTTTTTTACAGGTAAGACCTTTGTAAAACCATCTGCGACCTGATCTTTATTGGAGATGAACTTGATGTCAAGCAACTTGTCTGCAACTCTTTCTCTAACAAAGTGATAGTCAACTTCAATGTGCTTAGTACGAGCATGGAACACAGGATTTACTGATAAATACGTAGCACCAAGATTATCACACCAGAGAGATGGTCTTTCTTTAAGAGTGACTCCAAGTTCTCTAATCAAAGCTTCAACCCAAATCAACTCAGCTGTTGCATTGGCAACTGCCTTATATTCTGCTTCAGTGCTAGAGCGAGATAATGTGGCTTGTTTTCTGGCACTCCAAGAAATTAAGTTGGGACCAAAGAAGACAGCAAATCCTCCCGTAGAGCGTCTATCATCAAGACAACCTGCCCAGTCTGCATCTGAAAAAGCACTAAGAAGAGTAGATGATGACTTCTGAAATGTGAGACCAACCTTCAAGGTACCTTTGACATAACGTAGTATCCTCTTTGCAGCCGTCCAATGAGTGGTTGTGGGTGCATGAAGATATTGACATATTTTATTTACTGAGAAGCATAAATCAGGCTGTGTCAATGTCAAGTATTGTAGTGCACCAACTATGCTTCTATACTCAGTACTATCTTCAGGCCCTAGAGGAGTCCCATCGGTCAAGGATAGACTTTCACTGGTAGACAATGGTGTAGGACATGTTGTGCATTTACTCATACCAACTCTTCTAAGTAGATCAGCAGCATATTTTTCTTGACTTAGAACTAATCCACGTGAATATTTCTTCACTTCAATGCCCAAAAAGAAGTGCAAGTCACCTAAGTCCTTGAGTGCAAAGTTTTCATTCAAATCCTTAAGCAAAGCTGAGATAGCCTGATCTGAAGAACTTGTCACAATAATATCATCCACATAGATCAGCACAAATATAGTGATACCTGACTTGTTATAGAGAAATAGTGAAGTATCTGCCTTGGAAGGCATAAAGCCAAGCTCATTTAATTTGGAGCTAAGACGAGAATACCAGGCACGAGGGGCTTGTTTCAGACCATAAAGAGCTTTGTCAAGTTTGCATATATGATGCGGAGCGTGAGGATTTTCAAAACCAGGTGGTTGTTTCATATAAACCTCTTCTTCCAGAACACCATGTAAAAACGCGTTCTTGACGTCCAACTGTCGTAGACTCCATCCCCTTGAAACTGAGATTGCTAACACAAGTCTAATGGCAGCAGCTTTAACAACAGGACTAAAAGTATCTTCATAGTCAATGCCATACCGTTGCTTCACTGGTAGAAAAACAGGCTTCCGTCCAGCACCATAAGTCGCGAAGCTAAAGGAACCGCGACTAATGGGACATTTAGTCGCGGTTCGGGTGGCGAACCGCGACCAAAGGCCTGGGCCCAGGGCGCACGGTGGCCAGCTGGTGCACGTGGGGGGCTTTAGTCGCGGTTGGCCAGGCCAACCGGGACTAAAGCCCCTCCCCTATATATACCCATCCAGCAGCCAACACTTAGCCATTTGGAGCCATTCTCTTCACAAACTTCACAAGTGAGTGTTAGGTTTGCTTTTGGTTCCTCTTATGCACATAAGGTGTTTGATGAAATGCCCCAAGAGCATGAAACAAACATGATATGAAGTGTTGGAGCCACACTTGAGCTTTCTCATTTATTTTTTCCTCCTCGATCGCGGTTAGCAACTTGAACCTTTGATGTGTCATTGATAAAATATGCATGTGTGTAGTTCATTGTTTAATTTATATTGTTTGTAGCTAGTTAGTTTAACAAATGCATGATGGTTAATTATATATTTTATATTATAATAATGCAGATGAATCGGCAATGGATGTACGGTAACCGACTCTCCGGCAAGTTCAGTACGGGTTTGAAAGATTTCCTCGTAGTGGCTAATGCGAACAAGCGGGGGTTTTGTTATCTCGTCCATGTGTTAACCGTAAGAATCAGAAGGGTTACTCTTCCTCAAGAGATGTTTACATGCACCTGCTTCGGCACGGTTTCATGCCAAGCTATAATTGTTGGACCAAGCATGGAGAAAGAGGGGTTATAATGGAAGAAGATGAAGAAGGGGATGATTTCATCGATGAAAGCTATCTTGCTCATTTCGGTGATACTTTCATGGAGGATGCTGAAGGTGAAGGGGAAGGTGAAGGGGAAGGTGAAGAAGAGGCACGTGATGATCCCGTTGATGATCTTGGTCGGACCATTGCTGATGCACGAAGACGCTGCGAAACTGAAAGGAGAGGGAGAATTTGGATCGCATGTTAGAGGATCACAGGAAGGCGCCGTACCTCGGATGCGATGATGGTCCGAAAAAGCTGGGCTGCACACTCGGATTTGCTGAAATGGAAGGCACAGGCAGGTGTAGCTGACTCGGCATTTGAAAACTTGCTGAAAATGTTGAAGAATATGTTTCCAAAGAATAACGAGTTGCCCGCCAAGACGTACGTAAGCAAAGAAGGTTGTCTCGCCCTCTAGGTTTAGAGGTTCCGAAGATACATGCATGCATCAACGACCGCATCCTCTACCGCGGTGAATACGAGAATTTGAATGAATGTCCGGTATGCACCGCATTGCGTTATAAGATCGGAGGCGATGACCCCGGTGACGATGTTGAGGGCCGAAACCCGGGAAGAGGGTTCCCGCCAAGGTGATGTGGTATGCTCCTATAATACCACGGTTGAAACGTCTGTTCAGGAACAAAGAGCATGCCAAGTTGTTTCGATGGCACAAAGAGGACCGTAAGTCGGACGGGGAGTTGAGACACCCCGCAGATGGAACGCAATGGAGAAAGATCGACAGAGAGTTCAAAGATTTTGCAGCTGACGCAAGGAACATAAGATTTGGTCTAAGTACGGATGGCATGAATCCTTTTGGCGAGCGGAGCTCCAGCCATAGCACCTGGCCCGTGACTCTATGCATCTACAACCTTCCTCCTTTGTTGTGCATGAAGCGGAAGTTCATTATGATGCCGGTGCTCATCCAAGGTCCGAAGCAACCCGGCAACGACATCGATGTGTACCTAAGGCCATTAGTTGATGAACTTTTACAGCTGTGGGGCAGACCTGGTGTCCGTGTGTGGGATGAGCACAAAGAAGAGGAATTTGACCTACGAGCGTTGCTTTTCGTAACCATCAACGATTGGCCTGCTCTTAGTAACCTTTCGGGACCGTCAAATAAGGAATACAATGCATGCACGCACTGCTTACATGAGACCGAAAGTGTACATTTGCCAAATTGTAAGAAGAACGTGTACCTTGGGCATCGTCGATTTCTTCCGAAAGGTCATCCGAGTAAGAAAGAAAGGCAAGCATTACAACGGCAAGGCAGATCACCGGCCGAAGCCTCGCGGAACACACTCGGTGCTGAGGTATTTGATATGGTCAAGGATTTGAAAGTCATCTTTGGAAAGGGTCCTGGCGGACAATCGGTTCCGAAGGAGCTGACGGGCACGCAGCCATGTGGAAAAAGAAATCTATATTCTGGGAGCTAGAATATTGGAAAGTCCTAGAAGTCCGCTCTGCAATCGACGTGATGCACGTTACGAAGAATATTTGCGTGAACCTCCTAAGCTTCTTGGGCGTGTATGGGAAGTCAAATGATACAAAGGAAGCACGGCGAGGACTCAGCAAAGTTTGAAAGACCCCGATGACCGGCATCCGGAACGGTTTCAAGATCGTGCCGGCTACGCTCCGACCAAAGAAGAGAAGGTCATCTTTTTTGAATGCCCGAGCAAGTATGAAGGTCCCGTCTGGATTCTTGTCCAATATAAAGGGAATAATAAACATGGCGGAGAAAAAGTTCCAAAACCCGAAGTCTCACGACTGCCACGTGATTATGACGCAATTGCTTCCGATTGCTTTGAGGGCTCCTGCGGAAAATGTTCGAGTAGCCATTGTGAAGCTATGTGCATTCCTCAATGCAATCTCTCGAAGGTAATCAATCCAGAAGTTCTACCACGGTTACATGAACGATATGATCCAATGTCTTGTCGGTTTCGAGTTGGTGTTCCCGCCATCCTTCTTCAATATTATGACGCACCTCCTGGTTCACCTAGTCGATGAGATTTCCATTCTCGGTCCTGTATTTCTACACAATATGTTCCCCTTCGAGAGGTTCATGGGAATATTAAAGAAATATGTTCCCCTTCAGAAGGAAGCATCGCCAAGGGCTATGGAAATGAGGAGGTAATTGAGTTTTGTGTTGACTTTGTTCCTGACCTTAAGCCGATTGGTCTTCCTCGATCGCGGGACGAGGGGAGACTAAGTGGAAAAGGCACGATCGGAAGGAAATCAACGATATGTATGGACGGCCATTCTCTCGACCGAAGCACACCACACGGTTCCGACCAATTCCAGCTTGGTGGCTCCGTACTTTGAGAAACACAAGAATATTTTACGCTCGGACAACCCCAGGAAGCTCGAATCGTAGATTAGGAAGGCCCACATGGAGACTTTCGGCAGTTGGTTGAGAAAACATTTAATGAATGACGAACATGTTGTAGATCAGCTGTACATGTTGGCCAAGACACCATCTTCGACTATAACTACTTTCCAAGGGTACGAGATAAATGGGAATACATTTTACACGATCGCCCAAGATAAAAAGAGCACCAACCAAAACAGTGGTGTCCGCTTTGATGCAGCAACCGAGAATGGGCAAAAGGTCACATATTATGGTTACATAGAGGAGATATGGGAACTTGACTATGGACCCTCCTTTAGGGTCCCTTTGTTCCGGTCCAAATGGTTCAAGCTAACAGGAGGTGGGGTAAAGGTGGACCAGCAATACGGAATGACAATGGTGGATTTCAACAATCTTGGTTACCTTGACGAACCATTCGTCCTAGCGAAAGATGTCGCTCAGGTTTTCTATGTGAAGGACATGAGTAGCAAACCGAGGAAACGGAAAGATAAGAAAACGATCAGTACATCATGCGATGATCCAAAGCGCCACATTGTTCTTTCGGGGAAAAGAAACATCGTGGGAGTGGAGGACAAGACGAGACATGTCGAGAAGATTATAATATGTTTGCTGAAATTCCGACCTTCAAAGTGAACACCGACCCAAGCATTAAGTTAAATGATGAGGATGCTCCATGGATACGGCACAATCGTAAGCAAGCGGGGACACAAGGAAAGAAATGATGTGTAATAATTTATTGTACCAAACTTTGTTGAATGGATCATGTGAATTATATTACCCGTGATGTGTTTGGTGTCCATTTTCGAATGATTCAATTGACTCGAGATAGCACCGATGATACATGAAATTTGGAGTGATTCGATCGGACTCCGCATACAGGAAATTTGGAGTGACCAAGTCATACTCCTGCATACATGAAATTTGGACTGACTAAGTCATACTCCTGCATACAGGAAATTTGGAGTGACTAAGTCATACTCCTGCATACATGAAATTTGGAGTGATTTAGTCATACTCCTGCCTAGGCGTATAATATGCATACTCGTAGTCTTCATAGCCGCCGCCGTTGTACTTGGTAGTCGTCGCCTTCTAAGTTGCCGGCGTCGTCGTCGCCTGCTTGTCGTCGGCGTCGTCGGGCGGCGCTCGTGGCTCGAACCGGGGGTAGCGCAGGCGGGGGATATATCGCCGGCCGTGATGTAGTCCATGACGCTCGCGGAGTCCGGCCGTACCACCATAGCCGACGGCCGGCCTCGTGGAAGTTTTCGGGAGGCGGACCGTCCTCCTCATACACGGCGAGCGCCCTCTCACGCCGATTGATGAAGAAGGCGTCCCAAGTATGTTGGTTATCGGGATGCCGGCGGGATTCATCCGCTGCTCCGGCGTGAGGTCGAGGTAGTAGTGGTTCGTGATGGCCGCCCGGCGCGCGGTACCACGAGGGACGGGAGGGACCGGCACGCCGCCGGCGCTTAGGCTCCGGCCGGCGGGGACGCGGTAGCCCGGTGGGCAAGGGTAGTTCGAGGCGCAAAGCTCCTCCACCTGCTGGTAGGTTAGAGTGGGTGCGGTGGAAGCCATGAGCGAGTGATGAGAGATTGTAGAGATGTGATAATGCTGGCCAAGCCGGGCTACCTATATGTAGTGACAAATGGCGGGAAAAATGGGAGCGGGAAGACAGGAGGCGGGAAGAAAGAGGCGGGAAGAAAGTGGCGGGAAGAAAGTGCCGGGAAGAATTTTTCTGATTTTTTTGATATATTATTTGTATTTTTAAGAATTTGAATTGAATTAGTTTTATTTTTTGATTTTTTGATATATTATTTGTATTTTTAAGAATTTGAATTGAATTAGTTTTATTTTTCTGATTTTTTGGATATATTATTTGTATTTTTAAGAATTTGAATTGAATTAGTTTTATTTTTCTGATTTTTTTGATATATTATTTGTATTTTTAAGAATTTGAATTGAATTAGTTTTATTTTTCTGATTTTTTTGATATATTATTTGTATTTTTAACATTTTGAATTGAATTAGTTTTATTTTTCTGAATTTTTTGATATATTATTTGTATTTTTAACATTTTGAATTGAATTAGTTTTATTTTTCTGATTTTTTGATATATTATTTGTATTTTTAACATTTTGAATTGAATTAGTTTTATTTTTCTGTATTTATTGATATATTATATATATTATATGATTTTCAAAAAAGAAAAGTATTTTCAAAAAAGACCTTTAGTGGCCAACCGCGACTAAAGGTCCTTGCGCGCGGGAAATTAAAAACCCGGCGAAAAACCCTTTAGTCGCGGTTGGGGTCGCCAACCGCGACTAAAGTTACCCCTTTAGTCGCGGTTGGCGATCCCAACCGCGACTAAAGGGCTGTCCCTATAAATTCTAATGCGCGTGAACGGCCGCGCCAGTCGTCTTCTCCGCCGAAACCCCTGCAGCCGCGCGCCATCGCCGCCCTTGTCGCCGCGCCCTCGTCGTCGCCATCGTCGGACGTCGTCGCGCCCTCGTCGTCGCCCACGCTGTACGTCGCCGCGCCCTTGTCGTCTCCGCCGTGCGCAAAACCGCCGCGCGCGTAACACACAACCGCCGCGGGCCGCCGCCCTCGAGTCGTCGCCGCGCGCCGTCGCCGTGCCCGACAGCCGCCGCCGCCACTCTAACGCGCCGCGCCGCCGGTACCGCCGTCGATCCGCCGGCCAGAGAGAAGGGGACGGGGGCGACCCGCGGTGAGAGAGAGAGAGGAGATCAGAGAGAAGGGGGCCGGGGGCGCCGCCCGGCCGTTTTTTTTTCTTTTTTAGTTTTTTTTCTTGTAAATATGTGTGTACTAAAATTTCACTTAAAAAGGAACTAATTAAAATTTGACTTAAAAAACTAAATAATTGATACTTAAAATTTACTAAATAATTCAGACTTAAAATTTTGAGACTTAAAAAACTAAAAGAAGACTTAAAATTTGAGACTTAAAATTTGATACTTAAAAATTTGAGACTTAAAATTTGAGACTTAAAATTTGAGACTTAAAATTAACTAAATAATTTGAGACTGCAATTTGACTTAAAAAACAAATAATTGAGACTTAAAATTTAAGACTTAAAATTAACTAAATAATTTGAGACTACAATTTGACTTAAAAAACAAATAATTGAGACTTATAATTTCCCCACCGGCGCCACACAGACAGGGGGAGAGGGAGGCCGGCGGCCGGCCGGGGGCGCGCGCCACACACGCACACATGCAATAGCTAGGGCGGCGCCCGCCGCGCCCGGCCCCTCCAATCTCTCCCGGCGCACACACGCGCTCTTCCGCGACACCCTCTCCCACCCCTTCCGGCTCGCCGGCCCCTCCTTTTGGCACCGCCCTTTCGCCACCGCCACCGCCCCCCTTCGCACTTAATTAATTTGTTTTGACTACATGTTTTCGAGGATCGACATATGGCGGACGATAGAGCTGACCCAATTATGGACAACTATGATCCGGACGCTGAAGAACATATCTTCGGCATCATAAAAGGCGATGTTCTATATGTGCCGACCGGACAAGAAGAAGATGATATCGATTCTTATCTGAACCTTGACGGTAAAGATGAAGGGCATGGTCAGCAAGATGGTGCCGAAGAAACGTCGATAAACGACGATCTTCAATTGGAAGTAGCAACCACCTCCGGCGCCGAGGTATATATACATATATATACATTGAGCCTCTGGTGATACAAACTAACTGATTTGAATAAATATGTGTGTACTAACGCGCGCGACTCTCTTTCTTATTTTAGCCCTCGGCCGGATCGTCGAAACAATCGAGTACGTCGTCGTCAAAGCGTGGCGCAACCAAGACGATGAAATCAGGAGAAACATGCACCATCGATGTTGTCGAGGAAGCAACCGGCGAGCCGCTGGAGCCCGAGCAAGAACGCCACCAAGTTTATCAGCCAATGCGGAGCCGTTGTTAGAGACAACGTCTCGATCACCGTCCAGGAGTGGAATGAGCCAAAGAAGGCACGTCTTGGTTTCACTTTTGTCGATAAGAGAACAAAAAAAGATTGCTTCAAAAAGCTTATGGAACATTTCGTTCTACCTCCGGAATACCGCAAATACGATGAGGAGGGTAACAAGATTGCGGAAAACAAGGAGAGGTGCAAGCTAGTCAAACAGTTCGCTCTTTCTAAGATGTCCAACGCATTCGGAAATACAAGCAAAATCTAGCCCATGACTTTGTCAAGCAGGGCAAGACTCCGGATTTCAAAGGACAATATGAGAAGCTGCAACATGATTGGCCAGAATTTGTGAAGCAAAAGAAATCGGAGCAGTTCCTTGAAATATCGAAAAAATAAGGATAATGCGGCCAAGAAGGAGTACAATCATAAAATGGGGCCATGAGGGTATCGCTTTTGGCAGCCTAGGTGGGAGAAGATGGAGAACGAGGCGAGGCGCGAGGAATCCGTCCGAGTACGGAGGGATGGGACCCAAGGGCCAAAAGCCGGTGAGTACGGGCATGGGGGATCGCCGAACCCGGAGACAGGGAGTGTGTTTACCGGGGCAAAATAATTAAACCCACCCAAAAGCTTATTGAGGCAATGAGGGATGCTCAAGAGGGGAGGATCAAGTTCAACGGAGAGAACGACGCCACGACAAAAGCCCTCGGGAATCCCGAACACGGAGGACGTGTACGAGGCATGGGGCACATTCCGTGGAAATTGGGGTTCCCCGAACGATGACCCGTACGGTTACGAAGCCGTAAGAGAAAGATGGATCGGGAAGCGAGATGTTGTGGCGCGGTTGGCATCGGAAATGGATGTCATGAAGAAAACCGTGAGTGTACTAGTAGCCGATAGAGATGCAGCTCGGGCGCAGCATGAAGATCATCCATTGGATCTCGAAGCCAGCCGCGGAGAAGCGGCGTGGCTTCCACGGAGGCCCCATCGGCTGGTGCACCGACGATCGAAATTACTGCACCGGAGCCTCTGGTGGTCGAAATTACTGCACCGGAGCCTCCTCGCTACCCCGTGGACGATATAAAGGAGATGAAAGCATGTCATCTGTATTATCCTATCGGGAACATGTCCATGAAGGTAGCCATCGGCAGTGCTTTACCACCTGGAGCACTCCACCACAACAACCCCATTCAAGATGGCTATGCTCGTGTCACGGTGGAGGACATAGTCCAAGGGTTTGAGGACCTGGACATTGACATTGCTACACCTGAAGGGGTGACAAGACTTGGAGATGTCAAGCGCCAGTTCATTCTATGGCAGAAGAAGTTTATCAAGTTTCCAGGCGAGGCGCCAACAAGTCCACCCCCCTACGGTGGTGGTGGTGGTGGCGGTGGCGGTGGCGGTGGTGGTGGTGGTGCTTCACCTACACCTCCTTCACGAGGGCCGACGCCGCCCCCCAATTCACCTCCGGCGGGTAAGCAGCCGCCGCCCCCTAGTCCGCCCCGGGCGGGTAAGCAGACGCCGCCCCCCAATCCACCTCCGGCGAAGAAGCAGAAGCAGCAGTCCTGGATTATTAACCCGGACCCTTACATACCTAAGAAAACAAAGGTACCGGAGCCATCAATGAAGCCTCTCCCCACGAGGCCTTGGGAATGTAGTGCCGAGGAAGTCGAGGCGGGCGCGGCTGCTGATTTAGAGAAATGGAAGGCGAGCTGCAAGAAGAAAACAGAGCCCGAGCCCAAGCCAGTATTTTCTGATGAGAAAAGAAGTGGGCTAAGTCATTTTTGAACACACCGTCCCAAGCCGCAAAGAATCTGCTCGACGACTATGCACGTGAACTTCGTAGGCAAGCACTCGCGTTCAAGAGGAACCAAGAGTTGGCGGAGAAGCAGGAGAAGAAAGCCTTGGAGGAGGCCGAGAAAAAATTAGAAAGGGGAAAGAAGTAGCCCAGCTCGGGGAACAAAGTAAACAATCGATCGCCCCGCTCATAGTGCAAGCCGCCGGTCCGGATGCCCCCGATATCATAGCAGCTGCGGCAGCACATGGATTGACCGTAACGAGTGCCAGAGAACAAGCGGCCACCTTAGGTATCACTCTTCGTGCACTGTTAGGCCTTGATGAGGCGCCAATGAAGGACGTAGTATTTACATATGTGAAGAATGGCCCTCTCGTCGAGCATGCGCAGGAAGAGGATCTACCTCGACAAATGAAAGGTCTGCTAAATTGGTACAAGGGTTACATAAAACTTAAAAACGCCAAATACTATTTTTATGCGGAAGTTAGATATGAGCATCACTTCAAACATTACTATATAACAATTCATCGGAGTGAATTGTTCCAGCTGTTCAATCTGCGCGACCTCGACAAATCTATCATCGATTGCTTCGCGTTCGTAAGTGATTTATTAATTTCTACCCCATCTCGTTCATTGCCTGCACTATATATTGTCCTAACTATCTTGTTGTGTACACTATTATGCAGAATGAAGAAGCGGGAAATGCGAATAAGGAACATCCATGATGTTGGGTTCATTGACCCACACATCGTTAATTCATATGTGTTAGAACACCACCCCGCCGACGTGGAGGAAGACTCGTGGCGGTTTCTTAGAAAACAGGAACTCAAAAGTGATATTCTATTTCCTTACCATTTTGGGTGAGTGTTTCTGTCTTGAGCACATTCTCTTTTATTTACTCCATGCATGATATGTGGCTAATCGATGAGTTATGCATGACTGTGCATGTATCGTGTCCGCAGGTTCCACTGGATTCTGATGGTAATTCAATTTCACACCTCCGCAGTTCTCATCCACGACTCTCTGAATATGGATGCGGCGATTTGCGCCGACATGAGAAAAATGATGCAAAAGTAATTATTTTCATTCATTTGCGCTCTATATCGATCGGCCTATTTCGTTCATTTCCTAATATCAAGTAACTAATTAATAACTCTCTTGTTCATTTAATTCTCTTTGCCTCGTAGGGTTTGGAGACGGTTCGTAGATCAAAAGGTCGGTGAATTCAAAAAAGAGCTACAATTTAGAAGGGCGAGTGCTCGGGACTGGGGATATTCAGCCACCGGGGACCAATCTATGTGGATACTATGTTTGTGAGAGGATCCGGAGATACACCAATGAGCGGGACCGGTCGGATGAGACCAACATCAAGAGGAATAACCTCCGGAAGACGCTTAGTCCGAAGCTCGCTTCCGACCACTTCAAGAGGAACTAGCTGGATGGTTCGCGAGGGAAGTCATCGATCCTAGAGGAGAACACTACGTAGAGGACGTAGAACTTCATATGCACTAAATTATGGATGGAAACTTGTTCAAAATTGTATATGGTCATCCGATATTGAATATATATTGTATATTCCTCTTGAATTCTTTTTGGTTCTAATTTCAAATTTGTTTGAAATTGTACATTCATATGCATGTATATATGTAGTACCGTAGAATATGTGAAACTCCTTCAAAATTAAAACCCAAAAGAAATAAAACAATACAAATTAAAAAGAAACCAGGTTTGGGGGGGGGGGGAACCCTAAACCCGCGGAGGCCTTTAGTCGCGGCTGGCCAGAAGAACCGCGACTAAAGGTCCTCCGTCCTGGCGCTCCCCTGCCGCCCACGTGGACGGGCCTTTAGTCGCGGTTCGTAAGGAACCGCGACTAAAGGGGGGCCTTTAGTCGCGCATAATTGGTCGCGGTTGCGCAACCGCGACTAATGGCAGTTGCGAACCGCGACCAATGGCCGTTTTTCTACCAGTGCTTGAAGCCTTTTGCAACTAATCGAGCTTTGTATCTCTCAACAGTACCATCTGCATTTTTCTTTATTCTATATATCTATTTGCAATCAATTAAATTTTTGTTAGAGCTAGGTGGAACTAGATGCCATGTTTTATTTTTCATGAGTGCACCATATTCTTCTTCCAAGGCATGTCTCCAATTTTCATCAGTAAGCGCTTCATCAAGGTTATTGGGTTTTCCTGTAGAGGTAAGCAAGCCATATCGAATAGTGCCGTCGGTGTAAACTTTGGGATTTCTTATACCTTTTTGCAGCCTTGTTCTAGGTTCAGCAGCAGGAGGAGGCACATGATGCTCATCCGCAGATGATCCTGAACTGGAGCTGGACAAATAATTTCCATCATCATTGCTTGGCCCGTCACTATTAACATCTGCATGTGCATGGTGAGAATCGTTGCTACCACTTGACCTGTCATTGGCAGACGTTGCATGGCGAGAGGAGGCTTCACTCCCGCTGCTTTCGTGCATGCTGTCGTCTGGCGCGCGACCCGCTAGGGAGAGAGGAGGCGACGTAGCGCCCTGCTGCTGATGCAAGGCAGGTGACGACGCAGTGCGCGACTGCCGTTCTGGTCGCTGTTCTGCATGCGGCGTGGGACGGGAGGATTCTTCCGTATTTGCACCATTTTCGTCACCGTTTGCTTCATTATTTTCACTGCCACTGCTAGTTTCTCCACTGCTGTTATTTTCTTCAACATTGTTGTTCCCATCATTGATGATAACCTGCGGAGGATTAGTGATAGGAATAACAGGCATATGATCATCATTATTTTGCACACTCCCATGATCAGATGCAATGGATGAGAAAAGTAAAATCTCATCACGGAGTCGGGAACCGGCATTAGGATGAAGGGAGTGAAAAGGAAAAACGTTTTCATCGAAAACAACGTCACGGGATATATAGACACGCCCGATGGATATATCTTGTAGAAAGGGATGCAACTCACAATGTATTGATTGGGTGCATATGGCGTTACATATATAGGCCACATCCTCGACTATACAAGGAAGGAGGCGGACCCAATAATAAATATAAAGATATGTATCGCTATACATAACTACAGAAGATACACATCTGGATATACAAGGATATGTATCTCAACACCCCCCCGCAGTCGAAGCGTCGCCTGGTCGAACGCATAGACCGGACCGGAACTCCTCAAATGACGCCGTAGGGAGACCCTTAGTCATGATATCCGCAAATTGTTGGGAGGTGGGCACATGAAGTACTCGAATGTGTCCAAGGGCCACCTGTTCCCGAACAAAGTGGATGTCCAGCTCAATATGCTTGGTGCGGCGATGGTGGACCGGGTTGGCGGAGAGGTAGACGGCGGAGACGTTGTCGCAATAGACCACGGTGGCTTTGGCAACAGGACATGAGAGCTCAACGAGGAGTTGCCGCAGCCAAGAGACCTCGGCAACCGCGTTAGCAACAGCCCGGTACT
This sequence comes from Lolium rigidum, assembly GCF_022539505.1. NCBI lineage: Eukaryota > Viridiplantae > Streptophyta > Magnoliopsida > Poales > Poaceae > Lolium > Lolium rigidum. The sequence continues at coordinate 100,923,243 of NC_061509.1, read as the reverse complement.
CCGCTTCGGCGCCGGAGCGAGAGACCGTGGGTTGTCGCTTAGACGACCAGGAGATGAGCGAAGGTCCGAAGTAGACGCAGTAGCCAGACGTGGAGCGACGCGTGTCGGGGCAGCCTGCCCAATCGGCGTCCGAGTAGGCGACAATGTCCGTGGCGGTGGAGGCGTGGAGGGAGAGGCCGAAGTCCATGGTGCCACGAATGTAGCGGAGGATCCGCTTGACCGCAGCCCAATGAGGATCCCGCGGAGCATGCATGTGAAGGCACACCTGCTGGGCAGCATACTGCAGCTCGGGGCGGGTCAAGGTGAGGTACTGCAGGGCACCGACGATGGAGCGATAAAGTGACGCGTCTGTGGCCAACGAACCATCCGTGGCGGAGAGCTTGGACTTCGTGTCGACAGGCGTGGCCGCGGGTTTGCAATTAAGCATACCGGCACGGTCCAGGAGCTCGTGGGCGTACTTGCGCTGATGAAGGAAGAAGCCGTCGGTGCGACGTACGACCTCGATGCCGAGGAAGTAGTGCAGGGGCCCCAAGTCCTTGAGGGCAAACTCAGCGCGAATACGCTCGGTGATCTGTCGCAGCAGGTCCGTCGAGCTGGCCGTCAAGATGATGTCGTCAACGTAGAGCAGCAGGTACGCGGTGGTGGTGCCATTGTTGTACACAAACAACGAGGCATCGGAGCGGGTGGAGCGGAAGCCGAGTTGGTGAAGAAACACTGCGATGCGCTGGTACCAGGCGCGCGGGGCCTGCTTGAGCCCGTATAACGAGCGCGAGAGCAGGCACACATGGTCGGGGTGCGTGCTGTCGATGAAACCCGTGGGCTGCTGGCAGAAGACCTGCTCCTTGAGATGGCCGTGAAGGAAGGCGTTGGAGACATCCATCTGGTGCACGGGCCACGCGCGGGAGACCGCGAGCTGAAGGACGGTGCGGATCGTCCCGGGCTTGACAACCGGGGCGAAGGTGTCGGTGAAGTCGACGCCGGCACGCTGGCGAAATCCACGAACCACCCACCGCGCCTTGTGACGGTCGAGAGTACCGTCCGGATGGAACTTGTGCTTGAAGACCCACTTCCCGGTGATGATGTTGGCGTGAGGGGGTCGGGGAACAAGCGTCCATGTCTGGTTCCGTTGCAGGGCGTCGAACTCGTCCTGCATGGCCGCAAGCCACTGCGGGTCGCGGAGAGCAACCCGGGAAGAGGCGGGCAGGGGCGATGGCGTGGATGGTGAAGGTGCGGAAGTCAACGCGGTGCAGACGTACTCGTCCGAGGGGTACCGCGTGCTCGGGACGCGAATCCCTGCACGGGCGCGCGTGAGGGGCCCCGTGGCCGGCGGCGGAGGAGGCGGAGGCGAGACGTCGCCTGGCGAAGACGGCGCGGCGCCCGAGCTGAGGCTCGAGGGCGACGCAAGCGGCGTCGAGACGGATGAACCCGGCGAAGGGGTGTCGCCCAGCGAAGACGGCACGGCGCCCGAGCTGAGGCTCGAGGGCGACGCAAGCGGCGTCGAGGCGGGCGTCAGCGCAGGTGTCGGCGCGGGTGTCGACGTGGGGTCACCCGAGACATGGCTCAAGGGTGACCCAGAGGGTGGCGAGGCAGCACCCGAGCCAGAGCTCAAGGGCGCGGCGGAGAACGACGAGGAAGTGCCCGAGTCCGAGCTCGAGGGCACTGCAGCCGGCAGACCTGCAGGGGGTCGACGCCGGGGACCATCAGTAGTCGAAGGAGGAGTTGCGCCCACCTGTCTCTGTGCAAAAGGAAAGCAATGCTCATCAAAGTACACATGCCGGGAGGTGATGACGCGGTGAGAAACCGGATCATAGCAGCGGTAGCCTTTGGTGTTAGCCGGGTAGCCGAGGAAAACACACGGAACGGAACGAGGGGCGAGTTTATGAGGAGTGGTGGCGGCGATACTAGGATAACAACGACAACCGAAAATCCGAAGACCGTCGTAGGATGGAGGGGAACCGTAAAGGAGGTGATGAGGTGCATAGTTCCAGCGGGGACGACACGGACGAAGGTTGACAAGGAGGGTGGCGGTGGCTAAGGCGTCAGGCCAAAAGGTGGGGGGAACATGGCTGTGGAATAGGAGTGTGCGGATGCAGTCGTTGAGGGTGCGGAGGATACGCTCGGCACGGCCGTTTTGTTGGGACGTGTATGGACAGGTTAGACGGAAAATAGTGCCATGAGAGGAGAGTAGGGTGCGGACGGTGACATTGTCAAACTCTTTTCCGTTGTCAGTTTGTAGGGCGTGGATGGGGCGACCGAACTGGGTGGAAACATAGGCGTAGAAGGCTGTGAGAGTGGTGGCGACATCGGACTTTTTACGGAGGGAAACGTCCACACAAAATGAGAAAAATCATCAAGAATAACTAGGTAATAAAGAAGACCAGAATTACTCGGGATTGGAGAGGTCCATACATCACTATGAATTAACTCAAAAGGAAAAGACGCAACGGTGGAGAGGTCCATACATCACTATGAATTAACTCAAAAGGAAAAGACGCAACGGTGGAAGACTGACTAAAAGGAAGACGAACGTGTTTACCAAGACGACATGCTTCGCAACTATGTGAAGACTATTTAGTAGATGAAAACGAAAAACCCCTCATTATTTGGTGAAGCGTGTTGGCATTGGGATGTCCAAGACGAGCATGCCAAAGATCAACGCCTGCGGAGAGAGCACGAGGTGCGGCGCCGGGGGTGGAAGGCGACATCACCGGATACAAATCGTCGGGGCTCTCACATCGATGGAGGACCATCCGGGTGCGGGCGTCCTTAACAGAAAAACCAAACGCGTCAAATTCAACAGTCACAGAGTTGTCACGAGAAAGAGTTTTCACAAAGACTAAATTCTGAATAAGCTGGGGAGACACAAGGACATTATTAAGAGACAGTGGTTTAGAAGTAGAAGGAAAATTAGCAGAACCAATGTGAGAAATAGGAAGACCGGCGCCGTTACCGATAATGATGCGAGACTCGGTGGAAGTGGGAAAAGAATGGGAAAGGTTACCCGGATGAGCGGCCATGTGAGACGAGGCGCCCGTGTCCATAAACCAGTTGCCGCCACCGGCGTAAGAGCCAGGTGCGGGCGCGGCGTGGTAGGCCTGGGCGTAGGACGGCGGCGTGGCGTTGAAGGCCGAGGCGTAGGGAGGTGTCGCGGTGAAGTGCGCCTGGTGAGTCGGCGGGCGCGGCACCGGCATGCTGTAGGCGTAGATGACCCCCGTCCATGGGTTGTAGGCGAAGGGGTTGTTGCCGTTGGAGACCGACGACATGACGACGCGCGCGCGGGGGACGGCGACGGCGCGGGGTTTGAGAGGGAGGCGCGGCGGCGGCTGCAGGTGCGGCGGCGGCGCGGCGTGAGGAGGAGCACACGCAGCGGCGGCACAAGGGCGGTGGCGCTAGGGTTGGAGGGTGGGGCGGCACGCGCGGGGAGAGAGGGGCGCGGCGGCTAGGTTAGGAACGATAGGTGTCTGATACCATGTAGAAAGGGATGCAACTCACAATGTATTGATTGGGTGCATATGGCGTTACATATATAGGTCACGTCCTCGACTATACAAGGAAGGAGGCGGACCCAATAATAAATACAAAGATATGTATCGCTATACATAACTACAGAAGATACACATCTGGATATACAAGGATATGTATCTCAACATATCTAAACATTTGACTCCTTTGTGAAGCGGGCTATATCCAAGGAAAACACAACGTTTAGAACGAAACGCAAGTTTGCGAGCATTGTAAGGGCGAAGATTTGGCCAACACGCACACCCAAAAACACGAAGAGAGTCATAATTTGGTGTGACATTAAGAAGTTTCTCAACGGGAGACACGTAATTTAGCACCTTAGAAGGAAGCAAGTTTATGAGAAAGGTGGCGGTGAGGAAGGCTTCATCTCAAAATTTTAATGGCATAGAAGCGTTTGCAAGCAAAGCAAGACCAACATCAACAATATGACGATGTTTACGCTCAGCCGAACCATTTTGTTGGTGAGCATGGGGGCAAGATACATGATGTGTAATAACAACTCTTTGAAAGAAACCATGTAGTTTTTCATATTCACCACCCCAATCAGTTTGCATGGTAATAATTTGCGACCAAACTTACGTTCAACAAGTTGTTGGAAGTTGAGAAAAACTTGATAAACATCAGAACGCTTTTTGAGCAAATATATCCAAGTAAACTTGCTAAAATCATCGATGAAGCTTACATAATATAGGTGTTTGCCAACAGAAGCAGGAGCAGGACCCCATACATCAGAAAAGACTTGTTCCAAGGGAACAGTAGACACACTAGTGGAGATGGGATAGGGTAACTGATGGCTCTTAGCTTGCTGAAAACGAAGGATGCCCTAGACGATGCCATGTAGATGAAGAAGGCTTAGTGGTGATGAAGGCGTGCTTGGATGACCCCGTGGACCTTGTGGAGACAGGTACAAGAGGGTAGAGACCACCATGGCAGGGACCTCTAAACATTATTTCCTGCGTGGCCTGGTCCTTGATCAAAAAGAAGAAAGGGTGAAATTCAACAAAGGCATTATTATCTAGGGCAATTTTGTGAGTAGATAACAATTTTTTTGAAGCACTAGGAACATGTAAGATATTGCGGAGGTGAAGGGAGCTATGAGGGGTGTGCAATAATGAATGACCAATATGTTGAATATTCATACCTTGACCACCGGCATTGTGTACTTGATCACGCCCCCTGTAGGTGTCATGAGTGTGCAGCTTACTCAGTTCGCTAGTGATATGATCTGTAGCACCACTGTGCATGTACCAGTTTGTGTCAACACCATATGCTCCCTTCTCCTTAGTGCGGGAATTATTATCATCTTTGTCAGCATAACGCCACCAACATTCATTGGCGGGGTGACCGTGCTTCTTGCAAATCTGGCATTCCACATCTTGATAGGGGAGGGAGCGCGGCCACGACCACGACCTCCTTGTGGAGTACCACGACCTTGGCCTTGGCCATCATAGCGACCGTTAGCCCTGCCACGGTTATCACCATCATAACGCTCTTGGCGCCTATAGCCATCATCATCACGGCGCTCCTGCCGCCTGTAACCAGTATCATCACGACGCCGATAGTCACCATCCTCGCGGCGCCGATAGTTACCACCATCACGACGCTCTTGATCTTGGCGTCCATAGCCACCACCTTGACGACCATTACCACCACGTGGAGGGGAGGGCGGACGACTAGAGTAGTAGGGGCGACGTGAGGCATTATTGGCAGAAGTCTGAAATGACCCAATATTCTGTCCAATTTCAGACAACATCAACTGACGAGACTCATAAGCTTGTAACTGTGCACACAAATCATTGAGAGTGGTGGAAGGAACGGCATTGATTGATGCAACAAGAGGGTTGTAATCACCATCTAGACCATTGAGTATGTATCCCTTGAGTTCGTCGTCATCAACATGTTTTCCGGCGGCTGCCAGTTCTGACACAAACCCCTTCATCTTGGCAATGTACTGAGTTGCTGTATGATCAAGTTTCTTTGTGTTTGAGAGAGCACCTCGCAGCATGTTTACCTTGGCGCGGGATTGCGAGGAAAAAATATCCTCCACCGTAGCCCAGACTTCAGAAGTGTGCTCAAGGCCAACTACCTGAGCGAGGAGATCCGGCGACATGCCTTTAACCAGATATCCCAGAACTGTTTGATCTCGCGCAAGCCAAACCTCATAGGCTGGATTGGACACACTTTTTTTCACCTTCTCTGAATCTTCTACCTCGAGATGTTTCGCCGGAGCTTTGTCGGAGCCATCAAGCAGCCTCATGACCTGCGCTCCGTGGAGAGCCGGAAGAACCTGTATCTTCCAAAACAGATGGTTGTCTCGGGTCAATTTTTCTGTGGGAGGGGCACCAAGGGCTGACCCCAAACTCGCCATAGCAGAAGCCGAAGACGATGAAGCCATTGATGAGTTGTTTTGATCCTTCAGCGCGAATCACGGCTGGGTGAATTTGGTCCTACAGCAGTAATCAACAGATCACGGCCGGGTGGTTTCCTGTTCCTACAGCAGCGATCCTGGGCAAGGATCGTGGCCGGGTCTTTTTCTGGACGTTAGTTTCCTTTCCTGCAGCAGCAATCAGGCAAAGATTGCGGCCGGACGATTGTCTGGTTCGTTGGTTTCCTTGTATGGCAGCAGCGATCAAGCAGAGATCGCGGCCGGTTCTCAGATCCTGCCGCGGCGACCAAGCAGAGGGTCACGACGGGGAGGTTTCGTCGGGGTCCTACGGCAGCGACGAGATCACGGCCGGGAAGGTTTTTCGTCGAAACGGATCTACGCAAGACGTCGTGGAAGAAGGAGCTCGGATACCATACTCCCTTCGTCTCCGGTTTTCAATACGAACAAGTGTCATCCTCTTCTCCCATCGTTTGGATGGAATACCCACGTGGAGCTGACCTTCACTTTTCAGAGACAGGGGCAAGCAGAGAATTTGTAGCCTCCCCGGTTGACTTAACTTAAGGTCTTGCCATGACCCAATACAAGGCCCTCCGATTCATATTAATTGACTTCAATATGGATGTATCTAGACACATTTTAGTTCTAGATACATCCATATTAGAGTCAATTAATATGACCGGAGGGAGTATTAGTTTTTTGGTAGAACGATGGCCTAACCGGGCCTCGGTTACGTGTTTATATTAGGTGAGAAAAGCCCTCACCGTGGCATACAGTAACACGGATAACTAATACGTATAGGAAACATATTACAACTCTAACAGTTCTCTTTTTCCGCTTCTCCATCTCCACACGTGCGCATCTCTGTGCTCTCTTATCCATCTACAGGTTCACTTCGGCCGCTGCACCCATAACCGCTGAAGAAGATGACTTGGTCTTTCCGGAAGGCTCATGTAGGGGAGCGTTTCTCAACCGACTGATGTAGGTCTACGGCCATGTCACCTGCGGCAGTATAACCATCATTCTCAAAAGTTGATGTAGCGAGCAACTTAATTGCTGTCTTCGGCCACATGATGCAATAACCCTTGGATTGACCAAGTGTGACGCATTTCGGCCGGGGGTGAGCTATCTTCAGATCATCGAAAGGCTTAAGCACCTCAATCACACTCACCATCGCCGCGATGGCTAGAAAATTAACATAGTTGATCTTTTTATGCACCATTTTTGGGTACACTTGGCCATGTGAAACGAGCACCATGTTGTCATGGAGACCCAATTTGCCTAGCTAGTAGATGGCACATAGTATTTTCCCGCGGAACATGTATCGCAAACATTTTAGACCCGACCCAATTAAAAGGCTAAACTATTGATGTCGATGACGCTTATAGTGATGTCATTAATTAGACTTGACAACCCATGGGCGAAGCCCTTGGGAGAGGACGAGGACGCGGTTGATCCAGACACAATCCCAGTAATAGGATGCAAGGGTGGAAGTCCTTGTCCCATACGTCTTTCTTGTGCATCTTGCACCACATCCTGGAAATAACTTATGCTCTCTTTTCTGGATCTCCTCCTCATCTTAGCAAGCTCGCGGGGATTCATGAAAATATTCCTTCCATGGAGCCCCATAACTGATGTCTCTTAGCCGGCCATGAGACTCCGTCCCACCAAGAATCTGGCCAAGATGATCTTCCCACCTCTTGCTATCGAGAGGTTTGACATGGAGACTCGTACATTTTTTCTGCAAGTGATGCATGTAAAATGCATACATGAACTTTCTCTTTTATTCTATTGAATTCCCACATATTTGCAACATATATGATGATAATATCATGTTTTACATTAATTTATGGGGATTTACCAATGATCTCCTTTATTTAGTTTATAACTCCGCAGAACACGAAATTCCTGTTTCACGTATTTTCACTTTCAGAGACCTATACGGAGTCAAACTGACCTGGAATTTTTGGAGCATCACTTTTTCATCGGGAGAAGCATCCTGGAGGTTTGAAGCAGACCTGGATGGGCCTGAGGCCCAAAAGAGGACAAGTGGCGCGCCCAAACATGGTGGGTGCACCACCCCCTCTTTCAGCCGTCGATCGTTCAATTGACCTGATTCTTTCGCCCACCGACGTATTTTGATCTAAAAATCACTATATATGTGGCCCCGGATGTTTCTCAGGAGGAGAGCGTCGTAGAAGATAGAAACACGAAAACAGAGGATGCAGCAGCGAAGATTGGAGGGGGAACTCCACCGGGATCACCGCCAGAGAGATATCCACCTTCTCCAACATCTTCATCATGATCACCATGATCAAGGGGGGTACTCCACTTCTGGACTACGGGTTTGTGGCAGTAGCTTGATCTATTTCTCTCATGTTCTTCATAGTTCTTAGTGCCATAAGAGCTACCCTACATGATTATGGCCATATTTGTAATACCTATGTGGTGGATCCTTATTCTATGATATTGTCCTAGGAGATCTGATCATATTATGTGCAAGATGTATTGATAGATGCATATTATGTACCCCGTTCTTAAGTATTTGTTCTAATCCAACATCAATGCAAGAGCATGTGTGGGGTGATCTGTGTATTAGATGGAGTAGCATGGTTTTAGTGATTAGATAGTGACAACAAATTCATGATCTATTATGGTTTTGCCATTAATTTTGCTACCTCACTAGGGATAAAGTGAATGCATGTGCTATGTTCGTCACGTGACAAAAGTGATGATCTTGTTTGTTCAAGGTAGCATATTTGATATTTAAACATCATGTCAAAGTACTTATGGCTATGCTCTGTTAATTCTTAATACAAGATTGCATGGATTTTTCCCTTTCTTGTGAAGTATATGAGATATGTGTTGCATCATATCTATGTTAGGATGTGATGCCCATATGAATGTGTATCTTTCACATGTTATTGTTTTGCATCTTCATATCTCATTGATGAATTATTATTTGTCCACTACTGTTGGCGTCAGAAACCCACCGGCGGGCAGTGACTGGCAACACAGTAGAGCCGGGAACAACTAGGGCTGCGGCTGGCCCCAGTCCCTCAGAGCGACGGCCCGCAAAGCCTCCTGGTCACACGTCCGATGCTATCGCAAGGGCGTGCCACCTGACCTATACCTGGTCAGGAAGGTGTTGGATGATGCCTCGCTTAGTTTCCTGCATGGCATACACGTAAACGTTAAATACGAGCCTCGATCGGCTCTCAGGTTATCCTGTGAATCGGCTCAAAGAGCCGATCCACCCATGATTCGTACAAGGTGTCCGAATATATGGTGGTCCTGCTTGATCAAGATAAAGTTAAAACGATCTACGACGATTTAGTGTTTTCACCGCATAATCGGATCATCCTACTCACGATTGGGCCTCGCGCTCGCGTACGGTGACTGTAAGCCGATCCTAGACAGGGCCTAAAAACCAACACGAGGTTGATCCCCGGAACGTCCTGTCTAGGGCTAGCAAACTCCATCCTACACACCGCTGGATCCTCCAACCCTTTGTAAGGCCTAACTATTGCGGATGTTAAACTAATCCTTGATGAACAAGGAGCAACCGTAACGGATCGGATCTACTAAACTATGATCAAGCGGGGTGCCGCCCCTACACCTAAGACAGGTGTAAGGGCGGCTAGATGTATAAGGGTTGCACTACGACAGCATATGATACGAAGAACAATGCCAACCCCAACACATCTAAGATAACTACGTTGCTCGCCATCAAAAGGCTTCGGCACGAGCAACGCATGAACAACGTGGGCAGGCTTGTGCTGCCTAGATCGCAAGATGCGATCTAGGCAGCATGATGCTTACCGGGGAAAGCCTCGAGACGAAGGAGTTGGCGATGCGCCGAGATTTGTTTGTGTTGAACGTTGGTTGTTGTTTATTCCATAAACCCTAGATACATATTTATAGTCCAAGGGACTTTCTAACTCAGGCGTGCACCTAACCGTGCACGGGTAAAACTCTAACTTCTAAATCGACACGTAATCTAATATGTTACAGATACAAGGGAAAACTAGCCCAAACTTTGCATGTAAGGCCGATTCACGTATTTCTTTTATATATATATCTTCAAGTCCATCTTGATCGCGGCCCACCTCTGACTCGGTCAAATTCTGGTGATAACACATGCCCCCCTGGTTTTGGAAATGACATTTCCAAAATCATCATGCTTATCCCTCATCGGGTCATGTCATGGCGTCTTGCCTCCTTAATTTTATCACCAATCCAAAAAATGAAGGAATGTCTTCACTTAACCCTGCCGATAGCCAGAGTCAAGCACTCCCCAAAAGAGCCGATGGTATCACATCAGCCTCTACGATAAAACGGGAGCAAGGCCAACCTAACTGCCTCTCCAAACGGTAACCTGCGCCCTTCTCCTGAGAAACTCAGATCCCCAAATCGCCGCCCAAACAGTTCCACGGATCTCAGATCTCAGCCGCGCCGTCCCGATCCCTCAGCGCATCCAATGGCGGAATCATCCAATGCCAACGCCATGGTCTCCGGTCTGAAGGTAATTCTCAACAGCCCCCTTGCCACATGCATCAATGTCAGGAGTAAACAACAAACACCTGAATTAATGTTCTATCCCACTATCAATTTTAGGTCTCAGACATCCTGCTGCCACATCCTTCTCTCGCAAATTCTATGTGCCTCGGTCCTCGTTCTTCCGAGAGTCCCGCCCTCTTAATTTCATGCGAAGCTAACAGGATCCCCTTCGTGAATCGGAACTTAGATCCGACCTCCTGGGCCGACCGCACCGCGAGCCCGGCCTAATCCCCACGAGGGTTGGGTGACCTGGTACAACGAGTATCCAAAGCCCATTATGCTACTCGGGAAGCCATAGGGATAGCCGATGCCCTGTCATTATCATTGTCTCCTCTTGAGAAGAATGAAAATATTCTGAAAACCATCGGCTATTTCTGGTCTGACGCACTGAATTGCTTCATGTTTGGCCATGGCCCTATGACACCAACCCTGCTGGATGTGACCATGATCACAGGCCTAGACATTGCATCCCCAAGCCCTTCCGCATTCAAAGCGCCGAAAGTCCCTTTCACCCTTTCTTCTAAAAAGAGTGTACCGGTTAGGGTGCCTAACTCAATCGTTATATGAAGACCAAAGGCCCTGTGACGAGAGAGAGAACACACGGCCTTTCCGAACTTTTGGTTGGAACACTTCATATTCTGTGGCCCATCACTTGCCCCTACCAAGAATTACCTTTCCCTAGCCTATGAAGCGGCCAAAGGCACCCATCTTGGCCTAGGCAAGTCTGTTTCTTGGAGAGGTCTATCGATCTCTTCAAGCGATGTCCGTCAAACTGTTCTCTCAAAAGACGGTTAAAGTCGGCGGTCCCTGGTGGTTTATTCAGTTATGGGCGCAGCTATACTTTCAGAACCAGATCCCATACTTCCCACCTTTGACCTCCTGCACCTTTCCAGATGCCAACGGAAAGGATATCCGATGTACCGGCTATGGCCAAGCTTTGTATGGTCTCCCAGGCAGCAGGCTGATCCCTAAGGAAGCAGCAGGGTGGTTCAAGATCTTCTTCCGAGGTTTGGACAACCCCCTGTTTTTCCCTTATACTGAACCGGAAAATTTTGAAAATCCAGTCTCCTTTCGATTGGATAACTTTGCCGATGACGATAGCACCCGGCATCTGTATTCCATCATGATTCGCCCTTGCTTCCTCCCTGTTGGCATGAGTACCTCGAACTGGATCATCAAGCCCGGTTATGAGTGTTATCAACCGGTAGTGGTAGCCCGACAGCTCGGTCTCGGGCAGGTGCCTCCACACTTCTTTTTACACCACCTCGACGGCAAGCGAGCTGAACCGCTCGACATCCTTGCGGCCAAGGTGTTACACCTTCTTTGACGCTTTGGCCATCCCAATTCCCCACAACCTCTCGTTTCTCCTTCACTACCGACGGTTTCGAGACTTGGTGGTCCATGTGGAAAACCCATGTCTTCAGAAGGGCTTTAGGACCGCTGTTGAGACAACTTGATGCCGAGTACGACATCCCCGCAGACCAGGTACCATCACTCAAATATTACTTGTAACTGCTTATGGTAATTGTCTGTGACCTGATCCCATCTCCTGGCAGCAACAAGATGGCCCAGCTCCCAAGCAAGCCGATGGCTCTCCCTTCGTATTCCTTCCTCCGGCCCCAGTGGTTCTCTTCTGCCAGAGCTCGCCATCTCTGAAGAAAGTTATAATGCAGAGCCAGCCGATTTCTCCGAAATCGGCTCCCAAGAGTAAAGCAACTTCTGGGCCAGTTGCCCCCGAGCCTCGACTCGGGCGAGGACGGCGATGAGGAAGGTGGCTGTCGGGAAGACCACGAAGCGCAAAGCTCCTGCCCGGGAAATCTTGCACGTAAGTTGATCCGTATCTTGATCGAACACATTTGCCTTCCCAACCTTTGTAACATGGTTGTACCCCTTCTTTCAGGCTTCCACTGAAGAGAACTCCAGTGAGGGAGCACAGTCCAGTCCAAGGGACTCCTCCCCGAGTGATACGGAAAGATCCACCACAGAGCCAGACGGATTCGCCAACGTCGGCTTCTCGGAAAAGGTCGTCTTCCGAGCCTGCTGTCCTGCAGGTTCCGATCCAAACGAGGTCACGCATGAAGCGTCGATGCGTCAAAAGGGCTCGCACCGGCCCACAAGTCTCCTCGCCGAGCCAGGGAGTTTCAGATGTAATACCCTCAACAGCTCGTGTTCCACATCGTCTTGTCACTAATTGGATTGCCTCACCATTTTCCTTGTAGACTGATGGGACTTCTAGCGGGGACGTTGAAGAGGTGCCGATGCCGTCTGCTGCCCTTGGCCTATCCAACTCGCCAAGCGTGACTGACCAAGTGGCTAACCTGGCCCAAACTACCGCAAAGCCGATTGTCACAACATCGGCTTCCCTTCCTTTCTTGGGAGAGGTAAGCTCGACTCTTTCTCTCGGGCCTACTCTTTCCCTTTGTCGTATGCTCATGCTGCTCTTGCTCGTCCGTCGTGGGTGTGATCCTTCGAGCTTGGCGACGTTCGACCCCGACTCCATCGAGCCAGCTGTTCCCAAAGTAGGTGAAGAGCCAGACCCTAGCGCGGTCGACGGCCCGCTCCAGCGTCTCAAAGTTTTGCTTTCCTCCTCGGTCGATACCCTGGTCGAGAACCCCGAGGCAATCAAAGGCATCCTCGAGGACATCCAGCCCCGTCTCCCAGTGACGCTGCAAGTTAAGCTTTGGCCGGCAGTGTCTTTGTCAGTTTTCAGGTCAAGGGTGCGGTCGGCTCGCCAAAGGATCACTCTTCGCCGCGCCCAACTCCCGTTGAGAGCCGATGTTGCGGACAAATGTCAACGGCTCAACGAGAAGAAAGCCGCTTTAGACGCCAAGACCGCCACTTCTACTCGTAGTGTCAAACTTGAGACCTTGCGCAAGGAAGCTGGAGGACCTTGAAAAGAGGGCCCGGGAGACCAAACAACTTATCCAAGATGAGGAATCCCTCATTGCTCGCTCCCAAGAGGAAGCAAAAGGTCTCACGGCTGATGCGAAGACCGACCTGGCTGAAATTCGTGCCCTGAGCGGCCAGCTGGTGATGGGAAGAGACGAGGACGACGAGGCCGAGATCGCCGAGGTGGATCGAATCCGTGCTGATGCTCTTCATGCCCTTAATGCTTTTCTTCAGTAGGGCCTCCTTGTGTAAACTGATGCATGTAAACTTGCTTCGCTGTACTTGTCAAAATCGACTGCCGTACATCGACTTTCTTATCACTCTGAATTTTTTTTTTATTTTTTACTGGCCAATTTCCCTATCAGCCACCAATATTCCTCCGCACATGCTCAATGGTGTCGCGCACGCTCATATAATTACGTGCCCCCCGAGCCGATTCTGCCAGGTAACTGCTGATATCGGCTCTATGGTTAGCCAAACTACTACGATGTGAACGTCGGCTTTGTTAGGAACAACGTGGATCCCTTCCAGTGCATCAGCCGACGCATTCCATTGCCCATTAGATCGATGTTAGACCGAAAGCAAGGTGAGGATGATTTTGGCCGATTCCTAGAATCGGCCTCTATGTTAGTAGGTCCACGAAGGTCTGGCGATGTTTCTTCACCGATCTTTGGGGCCAATCTCAGGGATCGGCATTACCGCGTTTGTCCATACATAGCGTCGGAGCCGGTCGCGCGGAGCGGCTTCTTCCTTGTCTCCGCCGTGAGAGCGGCCACCCTCGTCTCCATCCTTCCCAGGTTAACGGTGGACGCCGGTGAAATCGGTCCTCCTAGGTACTGCCAATGCGCGTGGCAACGGTGGACGGGCCTGGAGCGCACTTTCATGTGAGAACCCCTGATGCCATGGGAGTGGACTCCGTGGAAAGAGCCGATGAGTTCGGCTTCGAGGACCGCCTTGATCTCGTCATGCTTCTTCTTGAGCTCGTCGGTAAGATCCTCGTACTTGACCGGAGTGCTTTCCGCCATCTCGGATGTAGATGGCGGTGCGGTGGATGTCGAAGATTGTCCCACCGGGCGTGCCAGAATGTGTTGGCGTCAGAAACCCACCGGCGGGCGGTGATCGGCAACACGGTAGAGCCGGGAACAACTAGGGCTGCGGCTGGCCCTGGTCCCTCGGAGCGACGGCCCGCAAAGCCTCCTGGTCACACGTCCGATGCTATCGCAAGGGCGTGCCACCGACCTATACCTGGTCGGGAAGGTGTTGGATGATGCCTCGCTTAGTTTCTGCATGGCATACACGTAAACGTTAAATACGAGCCTCGATCGGCTCTCGAGGTTATCCTGTGAATCGGCTCAAAGAGCCGATCCACCCATGATTCGTACAAGGTGTCCGAATATATGGTGGTCCTGCTTGATCAAGATAAAGTTAAAACGATCTACGACGATTTAGGGTTTTCACCGCATAATCGGATCATCCTACTCACGATTGGGCCTCGCGCTCGCGTACGGTGACCGTAAGCCGATCCTAGACAGGGCCTAAAAACCAACACGAGGTTGATCCCCGGAACGTCCTGTCTAGGGCTAGCAAACTCCACCCTACACGCTGTTGGATCCTCCAACCCTTTGTAAGGCCTAACTATTGCGGATGTTAAACTAATCCTTGATGAACAAGGAGCAACCGTAACGGATCGGATCTACTAAACTATGATCAAGCGGGGTGCCGCCCCTACACCTAAGACAGGTGTAAGGGCGGCTAGATGTATAAGGGTTGCACTACGACATCATATGATACGAAGAACAATGCCAACCCCAACACATCTAAGATAACTACGTTGCTCGCCATCAAAAAGGCTTCAGCACGAGCAACGCATGAACAACGTGGGCAGGCTTGTGCTGCCTAGATCGCAAGATGCGATCTAGGCAGCATGATGCTTACCGGGGAAACCCTCGAGACGAAGGAGTTGGCGATGCGCCGAGATTTGTTTGTGTTGAACATTGGTTGTTGTTTATTCCATAAACCCTAGATACATATTTATAGTCCAAGGGACTTTCTAACTCAGGCGTGCACCTAACCGTGCACGGGTAAAACTCTAACTTCTAAATCGACACGTAATCTAATATGTTACAGATACAAGGGCAAACTAGCCCAAACTTTGCATGTAAGGCCGATTCACGTATTTCTTTTATATATATATCTTCAAGTCCATCTTGATCGCGGCCCACCTCTGACTCGGTCAAATTCTGGTGATAACAACTACAACTTAAAAGAAAGAATAGTCAAGTGAACCCATTAACCCTGGTCCACGTTTTATCATAAGAAACACCTTTATCTTGCTTTTATCTTGTTTTCTATTTGCTGCACTATTTTAATCCGAAAATACAAAAAAAATTACTTTTCTTGTTTGCATCCAAAATACCCAAAACAATCAACCCATTTAATGTTTTTTACTTAGTTACTTTATTTTATCTAGTTTTACACGCTTTGTTATTATTATTTGTGTTTTATTTTGTTACGCGAAACCTTGTGCTTGACAACCACACGGTGGAGTTGGGGATACTAGGCACTATGCCCATAACAATCTTATAGCTATTACATGAACAATCTCATCCAATCCCTACCATCCCCTACAGCCTACAGCAGGGGAATTACTCACACATGGATGGGGAAATCATGGATGGTTGATGGAGAGGCGTCGGTGACGGCGATGGCGATGATCTCCTCCAATTCCCCGTTCCGATAGGGTGCCAAAACGAAGTTTCTGGTTCCCGGATTGGGGTTTCTGGTGGCGGCGGAGCAGCGAAACTCTTTCTGGAAAAACATCGAACCCTCTCTGTTTTTAGGGTCAAAGGCTTAATATAGTTCGGAGGAGAGGTCGAGGGGGTGCCCGAGGCGGCCTCACCACCCCTAGGCGCGGCCAGGGCTGGCCCGCGCCTAGGCCTGGTGTGGGCCCCTTGTGGCCCTTCTCCATCTCGTCTTCTGGCTCCGTGAGTCTTCAGGTAAAATAGGGACTTTGCGATATTTTTCGGTAATTTTCCTGAAAGTTGGATTTCTACACAAAAACGAGACATCAGAACAATTCTACGGAAAAAACTGCGTTAGTCCGTGTTAGTTGTATTCAAAACGCAGAAATTAGAGGGGAAAAACAAACAAAAGTGTTCAGGAAAGTAGATACATTTTGGACGTATCAGCCCCCCAAGCTTAATTTATTGCTTGTCCTCAAGCACTTCAGTGACAACTGAGTGCGATAAAAGAAATTTTCACGAACCTATTTGCTTCATATGATGTATATATTCTCACTATATGATCAAATACTTAGGCAATTCATAATAAGAAGTATGCATCCAAAACACCCAAAACAATCAACCCTTTTAATGTTTTTTTTTACTTAGTTACTTTATTTTATCTAGTTTTACTCGCTTTATTATTACTTGTGTTTTATTTTGTTACGCGAAACCTTGTGCTTGACAACCACAAGATGAAGCTAGGGACATAAGGCTTTATTTTACTTTGCAGGATTGCTAAAAGAAGAGAGAAGAGAATACTCTTTGCTCAGTTCTCCGAGAGTTCGATATAAACCCTCGAGTCATCCTTGTGGGGAAAATTGCTTCCTAGACTATACACTCTGCACTTGGAGTCCCAACGTTTCAAGATATTTTGCTGGTGTTGTTTAGCTCCATCAGCAAGTAACATGATTCAACCAAGTATATAGTAAAATGCATGTAAAACATATATAGGTGTTCAACATTTTAAATTTTTAATGTTATCAATGTACATAGTTAATAGCATACCAGATTATCATGCACATCCATGGCTTCTTTGCTTTTGAAGAGTGCTTCCCGCCCCCGTCACCGGGTCAAACTGTGAACAAGCCCTCACAAAAAATGCTTTCCTCGCCCTTCCTTGAGATAATAAAGGGTGGATATTTCCTAGCATTATGTGCGGCTGTGTTTTTCTTGGCCCACACGTTTTTCTTCCCATTTTAACCATGGCTGCCGAGTTTGTAGTTCATCGTGATCTTGCTCCGCATATCCTTCGGTCATGCACTCCTTTTCTTGAATATTCAGGGTCCGTGTGATTCAATGAACTTCGCCCAGTGCTTCTCTTCTATATGATGCCATCACGTATTTATAATGGTATGAAAATCTTCACCCTTAATTTCATTTGCCGTGGTCTGCCACGTGTTTAATGCTTTAACCGAGCGGTTCTCTTTCACTTTATTCATTGCTTTTTCACCACATTCAATCTGAAAATGGTATCAGTTGCACAATGTATGTATGATATATTCCATAGGGTTCTTGTGCTCTTTCGCCCACAAGTCCGTGCATGAGATCGGCACATGATCACGCACGAACACCTGCGGCGATGATGTATCCATTTGCAGCCTTTGCTGTACTGACCTGAATATCTTTGTTATCAACTCGGCGGTCACCTGGGCATCGTTTAGCATGTTCGGGCCTCATGGGTTTGCGTTGCCTCGTTTTCTTAGCTGCCTTCTCTGTCAGTGGCGGAGCTTGAAAAAAAGTCAAGGGCGGGCCGAGCTAAAGAAACACAACAACATTTGTTCACCGTTTCACTAGTCATTAGTCATTGATCAAATTTGTTTATTCCCATTGGTTACAAAATCAGGAATGCATATATACATATAATATATAATATTACTATTGCTATACAGTACAAGAAGCTACACCAAAATAAGCTGACACTAGATGAATTTAGGCATGGAGATGCTAGTGCTGAAGTATCTTCTTCAACTTCACTAATGTCATCTCTTTTCTTTTCAAGACAAAGTCATATTCTTCATTGCTTCTCTGGCTGGATTTTCCCATGGCTTTAGCAATTTGAAGAAAATCAGTAAACATTTCCCCATCATGTGCTATGAAATCGCTAGCAAAAAACTGAAGAACAAGGGAATGTATCTGGGCAAGAAAACTGGAGACGAGCAGGGATCAATTGGCCTTCCCGTTGTACCCTTGCGAGTTGCGATGCGGCCGCACCTGCAGGTTGAAGTGGACTGCGGGTGGCGATGATGCCCTGGCGGCTGGCCCCTGAACGCCCCCGGGTTGCGCGCGGCGGCGCGGCGCTGCTGCCTCCTCTGCCTCCACCGGTTGCCTAGCAGTCAATCACGGAGTAAATCGCAAGACCTAGCAAGGTGCCCCAATCCCCGATGCTTCTGTCGAGAAGAAATTAGGAGACGCAGAGCAGAGGAACGTGACGGGCGGGGGTTGTGCTCATTGGCTAGGCTGGGCCTTAGATCTTAGATACATAGGAGTTTAAAAAATTTGGCCAAAAAGCTGGGCGGGCCATGGCCCAGTTTGGCCCCAACAGAGCTCCGCCACTGTTCTCCGTTGAAAGGACACAGATGTCGCCTAGAGGGGGGGGTGAATAGGCGATTTAAAACTTTTACGAGATGAGCTTAACAAATGCGGAATAAAACTAGCGTTTACTTTGTCAAGCCCAAAGCCTATATACTATGGTTCACCTATGTGCACCAACAACTTATTCTAAGCAATGGTTCACCTATGTGCACCAACAACTTATGCTAAGCAATACAAGCAAGTATGTGATAGCAAGATATATATAACTTCAAGCACGATGGCTATCACAAGGTAAAGTGCATAAGTAAAGAGCTCGGGTATAGAGATAACCGAGGCACGCGGGGAGACGATGATTTATCCCGGAGTTCACACTCTTGCGAGTGCTAATCTCCGGTGGAGAGGTGCGGTTGCTTAGTGCTCCCGAACGCCACAAGAGGCTCACCTTGAGGTGTGGTTGCTCGATGCACACCAACGCCACAAAGGCCTCACCCCAAGATGCTGTACTCACACCACACACCGAACGCCACGAAGGCGCCTCACCTAAATCTCCGGTGACCCTCGCCACAAAGGCCTAGGTCACGGTTCCACTAAGGGATTTCCTTCGAGGCGGAAACCGGGCCTTACACAAAGATTGGGGCACACATCCACAGCTTAATTGGAGACTCCCAACAAATCGCCACAAAGGCCTAGAATCCGTCTAGGGTTCCAAGAACCCAAGAGTAACAACCTTCTTGTTTTCACCACCACGAATCACCGTGGAGAACTCAAACCGATGCACCAAATGCAATGGCAAGAACACCACAAAGATGCTCAAGTCCTTCTCTCTCAAATTCCAACAAAGCTACAAAAGCTATTGGGGGAATAAGAGAGGAAGAACAAATAAGAGGAGGAACACCAAATTTCTCCAAGATCTAGATCTAGTGGATTCCCCTCACAAAGAGAGGAATTTGATTGGTAGGAATGTAGATCTAGATCTCCTCTTCCTTTTCCCTCAAAAGATTCAAGAAGCATAGGAGGAGTAGAGGGAAAGGAAAGCTCTCAAGGTCAACAATGGTGGAGAGCACAAAGGGGAAGAGGTAGCTGCCCAAGGAGGAAGAAGGGGGCTTAAATACCCCCTCCCATCGAAATATGACCGTTTGGGTCAGCTCAGGCCGGATTTTCCGGGCCGGATATTTGCAAAATATCCGGGCCCCGAAAAACGGCAAAGGACCATGAGAAAACATGCCCCTGGATGGGGGCCGGACATTTGGCGGATATTTTCCCGGATTTGTCCAAAAACCGGATTTTTCCGGGGGGCCGGATTATCCGCCCCAAACTTGGGCCGGAATATCCGCCCCCCTGAAAACTGGCAGAAACATCAAAGTGAAACGGGCATAACTTTTGCATCCGGACTCCGATTTTGATGATCTTGGGCTTGTTTTAAAGCTAGGAACAAGCTCTACAAGATCATGCAGGAAACCATCATAGTTCAACAAGGGAGGATAGAAACAAATGATGAAAAGTTTGACCTATCTAAAAAAGACATACCGGTAAAACCTCCAATCTTGAAAATGCAACAAGTTGCCCGTGCAAAAACCATTCTTGATGAACTAGAGCTTGTCATGAGAATAAGCACAAGCTCTAAATCATCACATGGATAAGATCCAAATAATAACCAAGAAAGATGATGAACCAAACTCGAAACGCAACAAGTGATCTATGCAAAATCCGTTTTCGATGAACTAGAGCTTGTCATGAGAATAAGCACAAGCTCTAAAACATCACATGGATAAGGTCCAAATAACAATCAAGAAAGATGATGCAAGAATGCAAAGGTTTGAGCTCTCTCCGAACGATACGATCGAGTTACTCACTCGAGTGCCCTCTTGATAGTACGGCAACTAAACTATAAACTGGTCTCCAACTACACTATGAGACCGGTGAGAAAGAAACCCTATCAAGAGCAAACCTTATACTTGCGCATTCCACTTGAGCTTGATGACGACGATCTTGACCTCAACAAGATGGAACGTCTTTCTTGCTTGTGCTTGCTTGACGAAGTCTTGTAGATTGCTCCCCATAAACCACCATGGGAGAGCTCCTTCTTCGGCGCATCTTCGCATAACCATGACCACCATGTGGATTGCTCCCCCATAATCCACCATGGGAGAGCTTCTTCTTCGGCGCATCTTCACATATCCATGATCACCATATGGATGGCAAGACTCAAGCAAAGGACCTCTTCGAGATGGCTCATCTTGAACTTGCACTTCATTTCTCCATGGCAAGCTTCAAGCTTATGAACTCTTCGAGTTGGCTCATCTTGAACTTGCACTTCATTTCTTCATTCTTCATCATGTTGATGTCTTGAAGTAACTTTAGGGCTCACTTCATCTTCATCTTCAAGACATACTTGACACTTGATATCCTTCATCAATTTCTTCTTATTGCAACCTAATACAAACATGTTGATGTCTTGAAGTAACTTGAGGGCTCACTTCATCTTCATCTTCAAGACATACTTGACACTTGATATCCTTCACCAAATTCTTCTTATTGCAACCTTGAAGCCAACATATGGTTCAATAATTGCCTATGGACAACTCCTACAAATATAACTCAATGCAAACATTAGTCCATAGGGATTGTCATTAATTACCAAAACCACACATGGGGGCTCCATGCACTTTCAATCTCCCCCATTTTGGTAATTGATGACAATCTCTTTGAGAGGGTTTATATAAGGAATTTAAGTAACAAATAAGTTGAATATATAGAGCAAACTCCCCCATAATATATGCATGTGTGAATGATCTTGACTTTCATTGCATATATTGGCATTCAAAGCCTAGTGGAGTTTCCTCTAAATATTCAACTATGCAAAGCAACAAGATGCAATGCAATAAAGGCACATGCTTAAGCACAAAGCAAAGACATAACCAAATTCCCTTAAACCCTCCAAACTTCTCCCCCATTGGCACCAATTGCCGAAATGGGTGAAAAAATTAGAAGGCCAATATAGTGAGAGTTCCTCCATAGCGTGTGCATTTCTCATAATTTGAGTGGAATCAAATGCACATATCCAATGACGAATATTCGGAAGGAACCACACTATAGATAGGATCAAAGATTGCAAAAAGATAACATAGTCAAGAGGCTTCAACAAATGAAGCAAGCAACCAAATATACCACAAGGAAGATACCAAAAGAAAGATAGATATTATGATAAGATCAAGAAGATTGCTCTAAATAATATGAGGAAGCTCCCCAAGATTTGTGCACAAAACTAGACAATTTGCATTGGAGTATAAAGTGCACAAACATGGAATCATCACTCCCATAATATCATTCAAAAACAAAAGATACCAAGTGAATCAAACTCTAATGATCACCACAAGATAGTGCTCTAAATCAAATGAGGAAGCTCCCCAAGGTACATGCATAAAATAAAATGTTGCATTTGAATACAATATGCATAACATGGAATCCTCACTCCCTCATTTAAAACACAAACATTTGTAACAAATCATAGATAGAAAAATAAGCTAAACACTTGCAACAAACAAATGGTTGAGCAACAAGTAAGAGGCACCATAATAAAAGGCTCAACCAAGAGGATATGTGAAAGGCATGATAAAGCATATTATAAGACTATTACAAGGATGAGCAAAAAGCATCATCATAGTCTTCAATGAATTATATTGCTTAGCATGACCAATCAACACGCAATAAATAAATAAGATATCAAAAGGAGATGTATCATCTCTTATGTGTATAAGTTTCTCTAAGTGAGCAATATCACAAAGAAACATGCACACATAAAATAGATACGCAAGAAAAATAGTATGATATCCAAGACGAAGTCATGCAATATACCAATAAGAATTTTTGCTTAATAGCATGGCCAAAGGCTCAATTTTATCTTATTGTACATTCATGAACTTCAACCACAAACAACTAAAATACATCACAAATATCAACAAGGGATAGAAGATAGTTGGGATGCATTTGAGAAAGGCAACAAGTATCACAAACGGGGATACCAAAAGAAGTAACTAAATTTGCACTTTCATCTATATTGCACATGTGAGAGCCTTGAGGAATTGATATGCAACAAAATTGCTAGATAGGCATAGTTGGGATGGATGAATCATGAGCATGATTTAAAATACTTCCCAACAAATGCACTCATCTCAAATTACTCACATTCACAATAAAGAGGTTTCATTAAGACTTTTGCAAGAAGCACAACATTTGCAAATCAAGATATTCATGCCAAGATGCAACCATAAGGTTGGATACAAGAAAAGTATGCATGAGAAGATACTTGTTACCAAGATAGCATTGGTGTGGATGTAGTAGATATGTGTTCGTTGACCATCCTAGCTTGCCTCAAGTTACCATTGAGTCACCACTTCTTTCCAAGAGTGAGACAAGCATCCAATGCATATCCATTGTACCTAACACAAAGGTAAGTACAAAATGGTCCCCAAGCTAATTGCGTCCGAAGTAGTTAGACACACTACAACATATAGGACAAACTCCACAATTCTATGTGCATATAGATATGAAATTGAATTTCATTCACATCTTAGCCAAATTAGGATTTGATGGAGTTTACCCTATATATTGGATCAAAGAGAGTAACACATGCCATAAGATATACATATATTAAATATGCATGCACAATACTTTCAAGAACCAAAGGAAGATACAATTTGGACAAAACACTAAATAAATCAAGAGATAATGGTTGCCCAAATTATATCAAAGAATCAAATCAACACAAGATTGACTCCAAAGAATTATCTCATTATAAGAAGCTAATTAAACCTAAACACAAAGGAATGAGATAACCAACTCCCAAGAGAGCAAGGTTCCAACAAATAAACCAAACCCTCGAAACTTTTTATGATGGCACAAAGTACCAAAAAGAAAATTTATGTCTCCCAAAACCAAATTGTTGACAATGATCAAGAGATGTTAAGCCTTCTAACAAATATAGGAGAGCTCCCCCAAGATTAGTGCATTATCTAGGATTTTGCATATGAATACAAAATGCACAAAACTAGGATCATCACGCTACCTATACTACTAAAAATGCTAAGAAAGTTTGAAAAGACAAATTAAATCCATAAGATGCAAGGAAGACACATGGGAGTCAAAGAACAACACATTCATGGCAATAAATAAGATAATTTAAACACACAAGCCAATGTAAATATGATCAATAAATTTCTACCTCATAATAGATTGCCAATTGTCCTAGGACACAAGGTATTAGGAAATATTTCCCGGTGGTAGTTTGTAAGTATATGTAAGATCATATTTACACCAAATAAAGCATATGGTAAAAGATAAGAGTTAACCATCATGCAAAGAGAGTTTCTTGATAGCTTCAATTAGTCATGCCAACATGCAAAGCAATTAATAGTATTCATACCAACATGCAAAACAATTAATAGTATTCATACCAACATGCAAAGCAATTAATAGTATTCATACCAACATGCAAAGCAATTAATAGTATTCATACCAACATGCAAAGCAATTAATAGTATGACTTGAAGCATATGGTTTTCCAAAAATGTATTGAGGGACACATTGTGAAAAACCATGCCAAGAAAAACTTTCACAAATAAGATCCACAAATATATTAGCAATGAAGCCATTTAAGCAAATTGGAACTTGTTTGAGAAAACATGTCACATAAGAGAGATAATTTAAAATATCAATTCTATGTGACACAACCTCAAATGTTCACATTTCCTAGGCTTGTAATATGCACAAAGCTTATTACTCCCCATAATGTGATAAGGAATTTATTTTCACAAGAGGCAAATAAGATCCAACTAGAGATATTAATGGACATTAGAATTTGAATTTCTCATGAAGATGACATACCACATAGAGACTAGATAATCTTGCAATATCAATTCTAAGTGATATTCCTCATGTACACACATTGTTAGGATTATGAAATTCCTAAAGGCATATCACTCCCCCAAAATGTTATAGTTCATTAATCTCTCATAAGAGCCATATAAGATACAACAAGATGCAAAGAGGCTCCAACACAAGCACAAATACATGGTGTGCAACCTAACATTCATAGACTTGATTTCTCAAGAAAAACAAGTAGGATGCACAACATATACAAACACATGTTAGGAACAAAACTAACACATGCAAAGGGGCGAGTAACTTTCAATATAAATGAGTTGAGCACATGTTACCGCAAGAAGGAACATTGGGTATATGATAGAAGTAAGATAACCAAAATACTTGGCTTGAGATAATATAAATGATGAAGATCCCTTAATTCTTCATGATGTAGCCAAGTCTCCAATGCCCTCCAACAAGCACCTATTGATCAAATTTTGGATTGTTGGTCCCCAACTAAGTTGGGTCCTAAGAGGTTAGTCACAATAGGCTTGGAAACCCAAATGGTTCTTTTCTTGACACCACTTTGAGCACCAACATATTTGGCAAACACATTGCCACCCTCATCCTTACGAAGAGAATAAACATCATCAATGGTGATAGAGTTGGATGAGGTACCAATAGTGCACAAGGAGGAGATGTGACCCTTCTCACGGCATATGTAGCAAGTTCTTTTCTTCTCCTTCTTCTCACTATATTTCTCCACAATGGGAGCATTGGCTTGTATCTTCTTGGGAAGTGGCATTTCTTCAACTTGAGGTTGAATATGAGTTTGAGCTTGAGGCCGCTTCCCTTTTTGCTTCTTCTTCAAAGGACAAGATCTAACATGATGCCCTTCAATTTTGCACTTGAAGCAAACAATCTTCGCCGGGTCTTTGACTTGTAATTGGCCATTCTTAATCTTGTTGCTCTTGGACTTGTTCTTGTTGTTGGAGTTGAATCCAAGTCCACTCTTGTCATTGGGGGATTATTGCACACTCAACATCTTGTCAATTTTGCATTTCCCTTCATGACTCTTTACCAAGTCGTTCTTCAAAGAAGTGACTTGGGCCTTGAGCTCTTTGATTTCCTCTACATGGTTAGTAACAACACAAGTGCTAGAGGAAGTAGAACCTTCATTGTTATAGCAAAAAGACAAGGAAGATAATTCATCACAAGATTTAGCAATACTATGAGTGGATGAATTACAAGGACTAGCACATGGCAATATAGCATTTTGAGTAGTAGTGCTAGTATCCACATGAGGCTCACAAGGTGTTGCCTTAGATATGATAGCCTCATGAGCTAACTTTAGCCTATCATGAGAGGCTAGAAGATCCTCATGGGAGCTAGAAAGCTTTCCATGATTTTCTTCCAATTTCCCATAATTGCAAGTTAGCAAATCAAGTTGAGCCCTTATCTCAACGTCTTTCTTGCTTGTGCTTGCTTGACGAAGTCTTGTAGATTGCTCCCCCATAAACCACCATGGGAGAGCTTCTTCTTCGGCGCATCTTCGCATAACCATGACCACCATGTGGATTGCTCCCCCATAATCCACCATGGGAGAGCTTCTTCTTCGGCGCATCTTCACATATCCATGATCACCATATGGATGGCAAGACTCAAGCAAAGGACCTCTTCGAGATGTCTCATCTTGAACTTGCACTTCATTTCTCCATGGCAAGCTTCAAGCTTATGAACTCTTCGAGTTGGCTCATCTTGAACTTGCACTTCATTTCTTCATTCTTCATCATGTTGATGTCTTGAAGTAACTTTAGGGCTCACTTCATCTTCATCTTCAAGACATACTTGACACTTGATATCCTTCATCAATTTCTTCTTATTGCAACCTCATACAAACATGTTGATGTCTTGAAGTAACTTGAGGGCTCACTTCATCTTCATCTTCAAGACATACTTGACACTTGATATCCTTCATCAAATTCTTCTTATTGCAACCTTGAAGCCAACATATGGTTCAAGAATTGCCTATGGACAACTCCTACAAATATAACTCAATGCAAACATTAGTCCATAGGGATTGTCATTAATTACCAAAACCACACATGGGGGCTCCATGCACTTTCATCCGTCACGTCTTTCGAGCCAACATCGGCCTCCTTGTCTTCATTATCGGCCCCGCTAGGTGATGCAGGGTCTCTATGTAGGATAACGTTGCATAGAAAACAAAAATTTTCCTACCGCAAACACGCAATCCAAGCCAAGATGCAATCTAGAAGACGGTAGCAACGAGGGGATATCGAGTCTCACCCTTGAAGAGATTCCAAAGCCTACAAGATGAGGCTCTTGTTGCTGCGGTAGACGTTCACTTGCCGCTTGCAAAAGCGCGTAGAAGATCTTGATCACGATCGGTTCCGGCGCCACGAACGGGAAGCACCTCCGTACTCGGTCACACGTTTGGTTGTTGATGAAGACGACGTCCACCTCCCGTTCCAGCGGGCAACGGAAGTAGTAGCTCCTCTTGAATCCGACAGCACGACGGCGTGGTGTCGGTGGCGGTGGAGAACTCCGGCGGAGCTTCGCTAAAGCACGCGGGAGCTATGGAGGAGAGGGGGCGGCTAGGGTTTGGGAGGGGTGGCCGGCCACTCAAGGGGGCGGCCAGGTTGTGGCTTTGGTGTGTCCGGCCCCCTCCCTATGCCCCTCATTATATAGGTGGATCCCCAAGAGTTGGTCTCCAAGTCTTCGAATAAGACCCGAACCAAAAACCTTCCATAGGGAGGGGGAAACCTAGCCTAGCTAGGACTCCCACCAAGGTGGGAGTTCCACCTCCCATATGGGGGGGGGTGGCCGGCCCCCGGGGGAGTCCACTTGGGACTCCTCCCCCACTAGGGTTGGCCGGCCATGGAGGTGGAGTCCCATGTGGACTCCACCTTCCTTGGTGGTTTCTTCCGGACTTTTCTAGAACCTTCTAGAACCTTCCATAGAACCTTCCGCGACATTTTATTCACATAAAATGACATCCTATATATGAATCTTATTCTCCGGACCATTCCGGAACTCCTCGTGATGTCCGGGATCTCATCCGGGACTCCGAACAAATATTCCAACTCCATTCCATATTCAAGTACTACCATTTCAACATCCAACTTTAAGTGTGTCACCCTACGGTTCGTGAACTATGCGGACATGGTTGAGTACTCACTCCGACCAATAACCAATAGCGGGATCTGGAGATCCATAATGGCTCCCACATATTCAACGATGACTTAGTGATCGAATGAACCATTCACATATGATACCAATTCCTTTTGTCACGCGATATTTTACTTGTCCGAGGTTTGATCTTCGGTATCACCCCATACCTTGTTCAACCTCGTCTCCTGACAAGTACTCTTTACTCGTACCGTGGTATGTGGTCTCTTATGAACTCATTCATATGCTTGCAAGACATTAGACGACATTCCACCGAGAGGGCCCAGAGTATATCTATCCGTCATCGGGATGGACAAATCCCACTGTTGATCCATATGCCTCAACTCATACTTTTCGGATACTTAATCCCACCTTTATAGCCACCCATTTACGCAGTGGTGTTTGATGTAATCAAAGTACCTTTCCGGTATAAGTGATTTACATGATCTCATGGTCATAAGGACTAGGTAACTATGTATCGAAAGCTTATAGCAAATAACTTAATGACGAGATCTTATGCTACGCTTAATTGGGTGTGTCCATTACATCATTCATATAATGATATAACCTTGTTATTAATAACATCCAATGTTCATGATTATGAAACTAATCATCCATTAATCAACAAGCTAGTTTAAGAGGTATACTAGGGACTTCTTGTTGTCTACATATCACACATGTACTAATGTTTCGGTTAATACAATTATAGCATGACATATAAACATTTATCATAAACATAGAGATATAAATAATAACCACTTTATTATTGCCTCTAGGGCATATCTCCTTCGATCTCCCACTTGCACTAGAGTCAATAATCTAGATTACATTGTAATATACCTAACACCCATGGTATTCTGGTGTTGGTCATGCTTTTCCCTAGGGAGAGCTTTAGTCAACGGATCTGCTACATTCGGATCGATGTGTACTTTGCAAATCTTTACTTCTCCATCTTCGATGTACTCGCGAATCGAGTGGTAACGCATCTTGATATGCTTCAGCCTCTTGTGTGACCTTGGCTCTTGTGCATTGGCGATGGCACCCATGTTATCACAATAAATGATTAATGGGTCCAATGCACTAGGAAGCACACCGAGCTCTACAATGAACCTCTTCATCCATACCGCTTCGATGAAGCCTCCGAAGCCGCTATGTACTCGATTCCGTTGAAGACTTCGCCACCGTGCAACCGCTTCGAGCTTGCCCAGCTTATCGCAAGCACCATTCAATATAAACACGTACCCGGACCGTGACTTAGAGTCATCGGGATCGGTGTTCCAACTTGCATCGGTGTAACCATTTACAACGAGCTCTTGGTCACCTCCATAACAAAGAAACATATCCTTAGTTCTTTTCAAGTACTTCAGGATATTCTTGACCGCCGTCCAGATGTTCCATTCCTCGGATCACTTTGATATCTCGCTAGTCAAACTAACAACATGTGCTATATCCGGTCTAGTACATAGCATGGCATACATGATAGATCCTATCGCCGAGGCATAGGGGATATTACTCATCCTTTCTCTTTCTTCGCCGTAGCCGGTCCTTGAGTCTTACTCAAGACCTTGCCCGGTAACATAGGTAAAAACCCTTTCTTACTTTCGTCCATTCTAAACTTCTTTAGAATCTTGTCCAGGTATGTACTCGTGATAGCCCTATTAGGCGTCTTGATCTATCTCTATAAATCTTGATGCCTAATATATATGATGCTTCACCAAAGTCTTTCATTGAAAAACTGTTATTCAAATAACCTTTTACACTCGCTTAATAGTTCTATATCATTCCCAATCAATAATATGTCATCTACATATAATATCGGAATGCTACGAGCTCCCACTCACTTTCTTGTAAATACAGTGCCTCTCCATGACACTCGTATAAACCCGAAGTCTTTGATCACCTTATCAAAGCGTCGGTTCCAACTTCTTGATGCTTGCTTCAGTCCATAGATTGAACGCTGAAGTTTGCATACTTTGTCGACATTTTTAGGATCGACAAAACCTTTGGGTTGTACCATATACAACTCTTCCTCAATGTCTCCATTAAGGAACGCTCGTTTTGACATCCATCCGCCAAATCTCATAATCGAAAAATGCAGCTATTGCTAACAAAATCCTCACAGATTTTAGCTTCGCTACAGGTGAGAAAGTCTCATCGTAGTCAACTCCTTGAATTTGTCGGAAACCCTTTGCGACAAGTCGAGCTTTATAGACGAGTAATATTACCATCGACATCTGTTTTTCTCTTGAAGATCCATTTATTCTCGACAGACCTTTCGGCTATCGGGTAAGTCTACCAAAGTCCATACTTTGTTATCATACATGGATCCCATTTCGGATTTCATGGCTTCTTGCCATTTGTTGGAATACGGGCTCATCATCGCTTCTTCATACGTCGCAGGGTCCTCATCATTGTTATCCACAATCATGACATTTAGACAAGGATCATACCAATCGGAGTGGCACGTTCCCTTGTCGATCTGCGAGGTTCGATAGTTTCCTCGTTCGAAGTTTCATGATCATTATCATTAGCTTCCTTTGTTGCCGGTGTAGGCGGTACGAGTACAACTTCCGATGCTCGCGCTACTCGATCAACGAGTATAGATTCATCAATCTCATCGAGTTCTACTTTTCTTCCAAGTCACTTCTTTAGTGAGAAATTCTTTCTCAAGAAAGGTTCCGTTCTTAGCAACAAAGATTTTGCCTTCGGATCTGTGATAGAAAGTGTACCCTATAGTTTCCTTAGGGTATCCTATGAAGACGCATTTCTCCGCTTTGGGTTCTAGCTTGTCCGGTTGTAACTTTTTTACATAGGCTTCGCAACCCCAAACTTTAAGGAACGACAGCTTAGATTTCTTATTAAACCATAATTCATACGGTGTCGTTTCTACGGATTTTGATGGTGCTCTATTTAAAGTGAATGCGGCTGTCTCTAATGCATAACTCCAAAATGATAACGGCAAATCAGTAAGAGACATCATAGAACGAACCATATCTAAGAGAGTTCGGTTACGACATTCGGACACACCGTTTCGTTGTGGTGTTCCCGGCGGTGTCAATTGTGAAAGTATTCCGCATTTCTTTAAATGCATGCCAAACTCATAACTCAGATATTCACCTCCACGATCAGATCGTAGAAATTTAATCTTCTTGTTACGTTGATTTTCTACTTCACTTTGGAATTCCTTAAACTTCTCGAAAGTTTGGATTTATGTTTCATGAAATAGATATACCCATATCTACTCGGATCATCTCGTGAAGGTTAGAACATAACGATAACCACCGCGCGATGCTACGCTCATTGGTCCGCATACATCGGTATGTATGATTTCCAATAAGTCAGTAGCTCGCTCCATCATACCGTAAAATGGAGTCTTAGTCATTTTTCCCATTAGACATGCTTCACATCTATCAAGTGACTCAAAGTCAAGTGATTCAAGTAATCCATCGAGTATGGAGTTTCTTCATGCGCTTCACTCCAATATGACCAAGACGACAGTGCCACATATAAGTAGAATTATCATTCAATTTAATTCGCTTAGCATCAATGTTATGTATATGCGTATCACTACTATCGAGATCTAACGAAATAAGCCATTCTTTTCGGGTGCTCGACCATAAAAGATATTATTCATAAAAATAGAACAACCATTATTCTCGAGACTTGAATGAATAACCGTCTTGCATTAAACAAGATCCAGATATAATGTTCATGCTCAACGCAGTACAAAATAACAATTATTTAGGCTTAAAACTAATCCCGAAGGTAGATGTAGAGGAAGTGTGCCGACAGCGATCACATCGACTTTGGATCCATTTCCAACGCGCATCGTCACTTCATCTTTCGGTAGTCTTCGTTTATTCTTTAGTTCCTGTTTCGAGATTACGGATATGAGCAACCGAACCGGTATCAAATACCCAGGTACTAGAATGAGAACCGATTGAGATAAACATCTATAACATGTATATCGGATATACCTTCTTTCTTCTTCTTGACAAGGCCGCTCTTCGTATCAGCCGGATACTTGGAGCAATTACGCTTCCGAGTGTCCTTTCTCCTTGCGATAATAGCACTCAGACATCGGGCTTAGGGCCGTTCTTAGGTTTCATAGGAGGCGTGGCAGCTTTCTTGCCACCCTTCTTGAATTTTCCCTTAGACTTGCCCTGTTTCTTGAAACTGGTGGTCTTGTTGACCATCAACACTTGGTGCTCTTTCTTGATCTCAATCTCAGCAGCTTTTAGCATGCCAAAGAGTTCGAGTAACTCCTTGTTCATGTTCTCGCATATTGTAGTTCATCACAAAGTTCTTGTAACTTGGTGGCGATGATTGAAGGACACGATTAATCCCCGGTCTGTTAGGAATCACTATTCCCAAGTCACTGAGTTTCTTCGCATGCCCGGTCATGGCGAGCATGTGCTCACTAATGGAGCTGCCTTCTTCCATCATACAGCTGAAGAAATGTTTCGATGCTTCATAGCATTCCACGGCCGCATGAGTCTCGAAAATAGTCTTCAACTCTTTCATCAACTCATGAGGATCGTGGTGCTCAAAACGTTTTTGAAGATCGGATTCAAGACTGCATAAGATGGCACACTCGAACTTGAGAGTACCGAGTTTTCCAAGTCTCGTAAACAGCTTTTACTTCATCGGTTTCAGTTTACGCAGGAGGGTCACCTAGCGGTGCATCAAGCACATATTGCAGATTTCCGCCGAGAGGAAGATCCTCACATGACGGAACCAGTAGGTGAAGTTGCTACCGTTGCTCTTAAGCTTTTCTTTCTCTAGGAACTGGTTAAAATTGATTGGGGACGCCATCTCTACAACATATATTTGCAATAGTTTAGACTAAGTTTATGACAAATTGAGTTCAAATTTTAATTCAACATAATTAAAAATCTAGGTGAACTCCCACTCAAAACAATATCCCTCGCATTGTCTTAGTGATCACACGAACCAAATCCACCACACCATAGTCCGATCATCACGAGACAAGGTGTGATTTCAATGGCGAACACTCAAAGTGTTCATCATATCAATCATATGATTCATGCTCTACCTTTCGGTATCACGTGTTCCGAGACCATGTCTGTACATGCTAGGCTCGTCAAGGCCACCTTAGTATCCGCATATGCAAAACTGGCTTGCACCCGTTGTATGCACTTGTTGATTCTATCACACCCGATCATCACGAGATGCTTCGAAACGACAAGTCTTGGCAACGGTGCTACTAAGGATGAACACTTTATTATCTTGAGATTTTAGTGAGGGATCATCTTATAATGCAACCGTCGCGATCTAAGCAAAATAAGATGCATAAAAGGATTAACATCACATGCAGTTCATATGTGATATGATATGGCCCTTTTGTCTTTGCGCCTTTGATCTTCATCTTTAAAGCACGGACATGATCTCCATCATCTTCGGGCATGATCTCCATCATCGTCGGCGTAGCGTCAAGGTCAATGGCGCCGTCTTCATGATTGTCCTTCATGTAGCAACTATTACAACTACCTTGAAATACTACTCAACATGAAATTTAAAGACAACCATAAGGCTCCTGCCGGTTGCCACAATACAATAATGATCATCTCATACATATTCATCATCATATTATGGCCATATCACATCACCAAACCCTCGCAAAAACAAGTTAGACGCTCTCTAATTTGGTTTGCATATTTTACGTGGTTTAGGGTTTTCGATATAGATCTAATCTACCTACGAACATGAACCACAACGTTGATACTAATGTTGTCAATAGAAGAGTAAATTGAATCTTTACTATAGTAGGAGAGACAGACACCCGCAAAGCCTCTTATGCAATACAAGTTGCATGTCGAACGAGGAACAAGTCTCATGAACGCGGTCATGTAAAGTTAGTCCGAGCCGCTTCATCCCACTATGCCATAAAGATGCAAAGTACTCAACTAAAGATAACAAGAGCATCAACGCCCACAAAACCATTGTGTTCTACTCGTGCAACCATCTATGCATAGACACGGCTCTGATACCACTGTAGGATAACGAAAACAAAAATTTTCCTACCGCGAACACGCAATCCAAGCCAAGATGCAATCTAGAAGACGGTAGCAACGAGGGGATATCGAGTCTCACCCTTGAAGAGATTCCAAAGCCTACAAGATGAGGCTCTTGTTGCTGCGGTAGACGTTCACTTGCCGCTTGCAAAAGCGCGTAGAAGATCTTGATCACGATCGGTTCCGGCGCCACGAACGGGCAGCACCTCCGTACTCGGTCACACGTTTGGTTGTTGATGAAGACGACGTCCACCTCCCGTTCCAGCGGGCAACGGAAGTAGTAGCTCCTCTTGAATCCGACAGCACGACGGCGTGGTGTCGGTGGCGGTGGAGAACACCGGCGGAGCTTCGCTAAAGCACGCGGGAGCTATGGAGGAGAGGGGGGCGGCTAGGGTTTGGGAGGGGGTGGCCGGCCACTCAAGGGGGCGGCCAGGTTGTGGCTTTGGTGTGTCCGGCCCCCTCCCCTATGCCCCTCATTATATAGGTGGATCCCCAAGAGTTGGTCTCCAAGTCTTCGAATAAGACCCGAACCAAAAACCTTCCATAGGGAGGGGGAAACCTAGCCTAGCTAGGACTCCCACCAAGGTGGGAGTTCCACCTCCCATATGGGGGGGGTGGCCGGCCCCCTAAGGGGGAGTCCACTTGGGACTCCTCCCCCACTAGGGTTGGCCGGCCATGGAGGTGGAGTCCCATGTGGACTCCACCTTCCTTGGTGGTTTCTTCCGGACTTTTCTAGAACCTTCTAGAACCTTCCATAGAACCTTCCGCGACATTTTATTCACATAAAATGACATCCTATATATGAATCTTATTCTCCGGACCATTCCGAACTCCTCGTGATGTCCGGGATCTCATCCGGGACTCCGAACAAATATTCCAACTCCATTCCATATTCAAGTACTACCATTTCAACATCCAACTTTAAGTGTGTCACCCTACTGGCTCGTGAACTATGCGGACATGGTTGAGTACTCACTCCGACCAATAACCAATAGCGGGATCTGGAGATCCATAATGGCTCCCACATATTCAACGATGACTTAGTGATCGAATGAACCATTCACATATGATACCAATTCCTTTTGTCACGCGATATTTTACTTGTCCGAGGTTTGATCTTCGGTATCACCCCATACCTTGTTCAACCTCGTCTCCTGACAAGTACTCTTTACTCGTACCGTGGTATGTGGTCTCTTATGAACTCATTCATATGCTTGCAAGACATTAGACGACATTCCACCGAGAGGGCCCAGAGTATATCTATCCGTCATCGGGATGGACAAATCCCACTGTTGATCCATATGCCTCAACTCATACTTTTCGGATAATTAATCCCACCTTTATAGCCACCCATTTACGCAGTGATGTTTGATGTAATCAAAGTACCTTTCCGGTATAAGTGATTTACATGATCTCATGGTCATAAGGACTAGGTAACTATGTATCGAAAGCTTATAGCAAATAACTTAATGACGAGATCTTATGCTACGCTTAATTGGGTGTGTCCATTACATCATTCATATAATGATATAACCTTGTTATTAATAACATCCAATGTTCATGATTATGAAACTAATCATCCATTAATCAACAAGCTAGTTTAAGAGGTATACTAGGGACTTCTTGTTGTCTACATATCACACATGTACTAATGTTTCGGTTAATACAATTATAGCATGACATATAAACATTTATCATAAACATAGAGATATAAATAATAACCACTTTATTATTGCCTCTAGGGCATATCTCCTTCATTCTATCCGAAGCATACTCGTCAGAAGAGCCGCTTACCTCATACCGGTTTTCTTTATCATCTAACAATAGTGTAACTTTTTGCGAGAAAAATGCCATTCTACAAAAAAATATAAATAATTTATTCGAAATGAAATTAGTAGGAGTATCTAACCTCCTCAACCATTATTGAACTATTGAAGTATATCGATTAACAAGAGAGTAAAAGAAGGATATAATCATATAAATGTGTCATAAAAACAATTACATAGTCCGTAGACAAGAAATTAATTAAAGTATGAACCATACAAACATGATTGTTGGTCTATTGTAACAATAATGGTTCATTAGCATGATTGAGTAAGCAAAGGAATTATGAACATATAGCGCACAAAAAAATATCATACATATAGGGTCAACAATGAAAATATACTAAAAATGAATCATAACATGGTTAACTAAGCAAAAGGAACTACAAATAAAGTGTCTAACCATGACCTTAACACTGGAACTACTGACGACTGAAGGAAACACCTGCAGGGTATAGTGAAAGACAAAGGTGAATATGTGAACACAGATAAATCATTACAGAAAACAATAATAAACAATGCCTATTTTAAAAAAAACATGAAACTATACAACG
The DNA here is from genome assembly GCF_022539505.1 of Lolium rigidum. Classification (NCBI taxonomy): domain Eukaryota; kingdom Viridiplantae; phylum Streptophyta; class Magnoliopsida; order Poales; family Poaceae; genus Lolium; species Lolium rigidum. The sequence continues at coordinate 100,887,108 of NC_061509.1, read as the reverse complement.
TAGATAGTTCATGTCCAGGGAACACGAGAATCCACAAAAAAAATACACGAAAGAAAAAAAGCAGCATCTCATTAGATTAAAGTATTAACAGAAGATTAAACATTTGAACTCAACAAAATCACCAGAGGACTAAGTTTGTGAATCTTATGTGGGGTTTAGGTATCAAAGGCAAGTTCGGGTTTTCACGGGAAGTTAGGGTTACATGATATATGGGAAGTACATCCCGTGAATACCAGTATAAATTGAACCTAAACTAGCTAACTAAGCAAGGACCGAATCAGTGAATTATGTCGTGGTAGCTTTTTACGGGAAGTAAGGGTTTGCACGAGATTTGGGAATTAGGGTTCGTGCGCATGGCCGGTGGTAGAGAAAGCGGATAAAGGAGACTACAAGGAATTTAATGGTCAGAGAGGGGGAGGAGATTGGGATGATATGGCCGGAGGCACACACCTTTGTTGTTGTCCTCCAATATCCAAAACAAATGACTTTGGTGCGGGCCTAGTTGCGGTGGCCCATGTGATGATTCCCGACATTCGTCTGAATAGGGGAGGCGCGGTGTTGCAGTGGTGGAGGTAACCTATGGTGGAGTACGAAGGATGGTGAAATGGATTTGAGCAGGAGCATGTGTAATCGGTTCGGCACCGGCCCATCATGGCAAGTGGCTAAACGGGACCATGCCGTCCCGTGGCACGCCAGGACCGTGCTTGGGCCGCGGAATCAAGCACACGTGCCAACCAGACACGACCCGTTAAGGCGACGACTCGTGAAGGCATGAGGTTGGCCCGCCAGGCACGCCAGGGGCACATTCGAATCGGCAGAATCGCTGTATAACCCTGCGTTTCAGTCGCGGAGCGTCTGCACGCGATTCAAATTTGGAGGTGGGACAGGCAGAGCGGCCAGAGTGGGTGTGGAGCGAGGAAACACGGCGGTCGGTTGATGACCATTGGGAGGAGCTTGTGACGTGGATCAGGGTTTGACATTGAAATGGCCACTTGGTGATGCACCACGCACATCATATGTAGATGGATAAAGAAGCTGCTGAAAGATTAGTTGAAGATAGAAGATGAAGAGGCTCCGCCAATTAGGAGCACTACACCATGGATGAATATGACGAGGATGGTGTCAACAAATGTAGAGATGTGTGCAATAGATGCCAACAAAAGTTGAATTTGCATTACGGGGGAGGGCCCGTCCACTTGGTGAGGCACCACATGAATCATGTCAAGATGGATGAACAATCGGCAATGTAGTTTAGATTTTTAGAGCGGATGTACTCTTTTTTCTTATCTCGGGACGTGAGATTTTTTATGAGGCAGAATAAACTAATAAAGCTCACTTTCCTCATACTAGTATTATTATTGGAGTATTTCTTTTGGATTTTTCCAATTTTTTCGAGCAGTTTCAGGCTTGGAGAGGAGGGCCATTTCCGCCACCCGCATGCCGGGCCGGTCCGTTAGGCAGAGTTGGCCTACACGGGCCTGGGGCTCTCCTGCTTCCTGTGCACTAGATTTAGATGTGCGCCTTGGCGCACGACCCCGTTGAGGCCATGGCAAAGTTTATTTTGTATAAGAGCGATAAAAATTAACAACCAATATGATACTCCCTCCCTCCGATTCATATTACTTGATGCTAAAATAGATGTATCTAAACGCATTTGAATCGGAGGGAGTAGTATATTTGTTAGATTTTACAAAACAATGTTAATGGGATGAAATTAGGATAAAGTACACGAACAAGCAAACGCCTACATACAATTAGGGAAACACGCTGATAAACCTTTTACAAAAAATGTATCAAACATTTATAAAATGGTTTTTATGCCACAAAAAAGATAAACAACCATTGATTTAATTTTACTGCAATTTTATTTGCAGATTGGGCATCCAAAATTTTGGGCTTGCCGCCCAAACTTCGCATTCCTTTGCCCATGGTTCCCAAATTTTGAAGTGATAAAAGGATTCAGCCACCGCTAAATTAACATGCATGAAAATCTATTATAAGAAAGTGTTAAGTCAACATTACACAGACTAAGCCACAAACATTAGAGCAGGAAGGAATGATAATTTAGCAGTAATATGAATAAACATGCAAAGAAACCATAAGTAGTCAAACAAATGTGGTAACTTGTCAATTATTAGCTCTTCGTGCAGCTTTCGTGGTCTTGAATAGTTGACATGGTCGAAAGAAAACAACACACACGACACACATGACATGGTGGTAACACAAAATATTTTACATGTGAACCCAAATATGAGGAAGGTTAGCGTGGTGAGAGCTAACAGAGTTGAACTTTTTATATTGTAGTTATGTCGTGAACATTCGTGTGAACAGTACGGCAGCTTGGTGTACATGGGCTGCTAATGACGCCATGTGCTATAGTCCTTCTACGCGTGAGCTTTTCAAGCATTGTGGACTAACTTTTTATTATGCAATACTACGTATGCAATATAAATAGGGAATCAACATGTCGTCTCTCCGGATCCCCTTTCTCACTCCTCTCCCTCGAGCTTGGAGCTCAGCTCTATCGCCATCAATTCATGGCGTCCTCGACAAGCACGACCCGATCCCATAACCGCCACCCCTCCAAATTGTGTTCCAACTATTTTTCTCAGCCGCACAAATCGTTATCGCCTCTGCTGATACTCCGACCACCAATCGATACCGGTGACTACAGATCGAAGCCTACCCGTCCGCCCGACAGCTCGACGATTGAAGACACCGCAGCTGAGCTCCTCCGTCCTTGCTTGAACGAGGTGGGCGTCATCGATTTGTGGTTCCGGGCTGCCAAACCTCGCGACCCCGATCGCAGGCTAGACAGCTGCCACCGCCGTCAAAGCTATTGACATGCACCGCCGCAGGAGGCGAGGGCCATGGCGTCGAAGGTCATAGACGCCTTGAGAAGAGACAGCTTGCTCAGCCTCGTGTCTAGTGCTGTGACCAAGGAGCCGCTCGTATAAAGGTAAAATCCACAAACCGAAATCTTCGGTAATCATTAATCGATGATTAGTAGCTAACTGAAATAGTGTACGTGTAGAAGAGATCATACATTGATCGCGGATTTATAATACTTAAAAGCTGAAAAGATAGCATATTATCATGATTGAAACAAAACTGAAGCGTATGTTTTTTATCACCCTTTACCCATAGGTACACACACATACTCGAAATCTCACAAAATTCGAAGAAGCGTGTATGGACCACCGAAACGGAAACTATGAAGTTAGGCATGGCGCCACGCCACGCCCCTGGTTGCATCCTTTTTGCCACCACCTCTCGCTCAATTCCGGCCGGAGTACCATACCAATGGATGCGTATGAGCGCACTACAATGCTCATGACTTGCACCACATATTCATCGCCACCGGCATGTCCTTCCGCCTTTGCTCACGCCTTTCCGAGCACACGAACAGCCCATGAGCCTCGTCCGCTCCGTGCACTGTTGAAAGTAAATGTAAGAAAACATAAATACGAGTTTGCAGTGTTAAAACATAGTAACGTAACATAAAAGAGTTGTCCATAAGCTCGTGTATGTAATAAACATCTATGCTTGCAAAGATGATTTCTTGTTGTTTTAGCTTCAAGAAATAATTCATAGAAATTGTTTCTCGATTAGGTAGACATCTAACCTATGAAGGAAGAGAAAAAATACATTTGGGTATCTTCGATTCTACAAAACAAGTATATACATAATTCTGCTAAAGTATTTTTAGCATTTTTTCTCTAAAAATGCTGTTGTAATTTAGGCAAAGACAATGTAGAATGTCAGCCTAACTTACCGACTTGTGTTGTAGGCAGCTGCTCTGTTTGGCAAATAACCGGAGCGCTCGGTGAGGCGATAGTCGCAAGGAAAACCCAATCAAAAGCAGTAAGAAGAGAAGCCTCTGCCGGTAGGTACTATTATACAAGAAAAACCGGCGGGCACCAGGAGACATAAGATGAGCCCCATCTCGAAAGTGGTAAGTCATTTTTTTTTGCGGGGGACAAGTGGTTAGTCATGACAGAATTCAACTCGTACACATTCCCTTTCATTTGCTCGAGACGTCATGGAAACTTCTTGGTCTTTCATCACCACTCAAGTAGCATATCATCATTCTTAATCTTAGCTTGTTCTTCCGTACACCTCCATCACTCAAACCAAGAAAAATGCATGTACAAATTATATCAAAAAAATATAAATGCCTAGTGTTGCCATTCAGCCTATGCCACACAGATTACAAAATAAGAGGGAACATGCCGGATTTTCTAGCCGATGTTCTAGGCTTCTTGTGTTGCCAATCACCCCTGCATTCCTTTGTATGCATCTCTTGCCGGACAACTGTCCATTAACACACATACGAATACTTGTATTTTTGTTTTAAAATGGTACTACTTAATTACTCAGGTAGTGAGAAACATCTCTGATCCTTCTCCTTGAATGTTATATAATTTCCGCTTCAGTTAGAAGCCAAATTCAGAAAATATGGAAATATGCAATAAAAATTCTTTTAAGCATGAGAGAAACATGAATGGTAGCACAAAAGCTCAAACTCTCCAGCCAAGTAGTAACCAATGTAAATCATTAAGCTATATGGGAACAAATACCATGTTCAAAGCAATATATATTATGGAGGAAATATGACTTGAAAGGACGAAACAGAACACAAAGCCAATAACTTGAGAGTTCAGAGACATGGGATAGACCAAAGAGTATTATTCGAAGACGCCAAAATTAAAGAACACATTTGTACCATCGCGCCATTATAAAGAAGTATCATACAATTATAAATTCATAAAACAACAAAGTTGCCTAATTTAGAACTAAATAGCATCAAGTGTTTCTTATCAAGTGCGATCGGGTAAGAACTATTAACTCCTAAAAAGGATGTATCGAAGTACAATCAAGCTGTTTCTTATCAAGTGCAATCAGATCAGGACAATTAGTTATAAAATGGAAATATCAAGTAGAAAGTCTAGGTAGAAAAAACATAACAAAAGTAAGGAGAGGAGTCTCGGAAAACAGAGGAGGCAAATATCATGCTTTCATCATTTCAGCCACAGTAGGCCGCAACTGCCATGCCTCGTAACAAATAGCCAAATAGGAAATAAATAATGCGTGTTGGTTTTTTAGGCTTTGTACTTCATACATGGGGAGGCATAAATCCAAGTACCATGGTCTCTAAATTAGATTGGAATGCTCAAACATGTTGTTTGAATAAAATAAGTAAATCTTTATCTTCTATCAAAGGTTTGGCAATGGTAGAGTGATGTGCTAGATATGCTTACCTCTTCATGACACGTGCTCAAAAAAAATATGAAAGCAACACGAGAGAGGCACAAGTGTGACATAGACTCTAGAACATAGCAAATCAATGTTTTTTTAGAGATCAATAGGGTTCGGAGAATTATTAGTTTCAAAATTTGTCCGAGCCCATGGCAATGAAGAACAAATTAGGTAGCATTTGAAATCAAAGCACCGGAACCGCATTTGAATTGAAGAACATGATAGCGAGTATTGCCTTTGATGTTTCTTCTAATGACAACATGAAAGGAGGTCGAGCAAGAATGGAGAGCTAAGCAAGAAGTTTCCCATGCCAGGTGCCATGATATCGACCACAAACCTCTCTACAAATGTGCCTAGAAGAAGTCCAATTGACTACTGATGATAGGCCCCACAAGAAATTTTAGCAAGGAGATTTCTAGTAAAAAAACAGTAGCAAAGCTTACTTTACGAAAAAAGAACTTAAACTCTAATATAGCCATATAGATACCAAAGGCCGCAGTCAAGAAATAGCGTAAGCTCTAATATAGCCATATAGCTACCAAGTGCTGCACCATATATACCGATAGATCCAAAGGTAAAACAGAAATAAAATCCAAGCATAAAGAAGCAACTTTTGCTATCTTCTTTAGAATATATATGTATAAGAGAAAAAGGATACCAACAAATTCACTACATGGTAGTGAGCTACTTCTTGGCCGTATGGTCTGTCTCCGTTTTACCATGTTAGGGGTTGCATTGCTATCTTCTTTTAGATAAGCAATACAATACGAAAATTGGAATACCCTGAAAGGAGAAAATATGCGTTATTTTAGTGAAATAGCGGTGAGAGGCAGCTACTAACTTGATGTAATGAAATTAGGATACATGATTCTCCCATCTATGCAACAATCTAATATACTGAAGTGGAAGGCACATGGAGGCAATGCCATTATATCATAAGATCAAATGGCTCAAGAAAGTATATACTTACGCTTTATCGTGTAGTGAGATCCGGAATAGACGAATGAAGTTATTCCCCTATAGATCACCACAAGTAAAACCGAAAAGCATGAATGGTAGCAAGCTGATCAATATAAATCATAGCTTGAATGAATTGCATTTTTTAGATAGATAGCTTTAAACTAAAATTTAAAAATAATCCTTGCACAAGAATAGTCATATGCTTAAGCATATCTCTATTTAATTTCTACAACACAATCTCGAGACATATTCCGACTACTAACACATCATAACCGAACAAGAATAATATGCAATGAAGTTGTAGCAATACTACGTTCCTAAAAGGGAAGGTGAAACCTTGACACTTCTTTTCTTTGGACAACATAAATAACCATGACACTTCATTTCTAGAGAAGGATCAATAATTAGAATGTCTGAACCTCACTTGCAAAAGTCCCATACCGCTTTATTATTGAAGTTCTAACATAATTCGAATCAATAAGCTTTTGATATGTTCTAGCTCTCCAAATAGTCATTCATAGGAAGAAATTAAATAGAAGAGATATCCACATACGGCTTGCAGATTTAAGTGAAGTGCATTGATGTCAAATAGCCAAATGAATGTCTACACCCAAGTAGTGAAGACAAACATAACCTAAAATATCTATGGCACCTTGGAATAAAATCATTAGATCTCCTAGTATGTGGAGTATCTAAGGGAGCAAGGAAGAATGGGAGCCCACTTACAACAAATCATGCAATCAACACCAATGTTGGTCGTTGCCACTACCGGCATCGGAATCTCCGACTATCCAAACTCAAACATTCGAGGTAACACCTCAACATCCGCAAAGCAACAATCATGAAAAGCGTATCTCAAGTCTCGTTGACAACAAAGTTTGCAGTTTTTTTTATTATTGAAATGATGATTACTTCACCACACCAAACAAAAGGCAGAAGTAATAATGAAAATGAACATCAATCTTACCCGCCTATATAACCGGAACCGTAATATGGGATATAAGCGGACCAACCATAGTCCAAACTCAAAAGTGACCATGTTCTACGCCGCCAATTCTATATTGGACGAAATTGGTTCCCGCTTACGCGTGCAATGGAACCAATATAGAAAACCATGTTATGGTCGACTATACCCCAACCGATATGTTATGCCAACAATCTAAAAACAAAAGTATGCAGTAATCAATCGGTGATGAGCATTAACCAAAAAATACCATAACCTTGAAATTACTTCGGTCCCGTAATAGCCGAGCCTTGCAACACTTGATGACCTAGTCATAACATGTAGTCAGGTTCTTTAAATCTTAACCTCAAACGAGAACGAAAACACAATTATTCCAACGGATATGAATACATTTTACAAGAGAAATGCTCAAGCACTAAGATTTGAGCTAAAATGCTAAATACCACCAGGTTCATATATTCACCACATATTTCTCAACATGATTTAAAACCTGTACTTGTACAGAAAAGATCAAAAGTAAACTCATGGATGCAAATCAAGACTAATTATATAAAAGTCAAATTTGAGAACCATCGGTCTACAGATACAGAGCATATAGTGTACATCGATTTTCATAGAAAAATAATTAGCAATAATCTGAACAATATCCAAGCAATTCATTCATTATAATAACAAAAACAAAAGGCACAGATCTCCCTAGAAGCTAACTGTCACTGAATCGAGTAATTCATGTCTTCTAGAGGCAAATCCATGTGGTCTCCTTCATCTCCCCGCAACCTCCCCTTTTTCCCCTTCCGAATTTCCGGAAGGACAAGGATATTTTGTGTGAGAGAGAGATGGAGGGAGAGGGAGAGGGAGGGAAAGAGAGACCCGCATGTCGAGCCCAACCAGGGCGTCTTCCAATGCGACCGTACAATAGGGAGAGACTCATCCCAAAGAGCTGCTCCTCTTGATGGCCACCAACCGCTCCTCCTCCAATGGTATGTCGTGAGGAGGCTCATCCCAACGATCTAGGCTGCTCCTTCCAGCCCCCGACTCGCTCCTCCGGTTGCGAGCTCCTCGGCCGCTCCTTCTCCGACGACACAGCCCCGTCGCTTGACCGTGGCGGCGGCACCTCGGAACCTCGCGGCCGACCTCCTCCACCTCCGGCCCGGCGCCGCCCTCGAGCGCCATAGGGGAAGAGGAGAGGGCGCGGCGACGACGGCTCGCCGGAGAGGAGGCCGGCCGTGGTGGAGAGCTAGGGAGGCGGCCGCGACGAGCCGGAGATGGGGACGCGGCGGCCGCGACGAGACCGGAGATGGGGATGCGGTGGGGAGGTGGCGGCCGCAAGGATTGGGAGCAGGGTTAGGCTGGGGCGCTCGCACGACCGGGCCGGGCGGGCCTTTACACGACCCATGGATAAAATGCGGGTCCGCGCGAGGGCCTCGCGCCCTGGACGGAACGGCCGGCCGAGATCGCGCCACGTTAGCTCGATCGGACGACCCAAAATCCAAACGCCTGTGAGAGCTCCATGGGGGTGCAGCAATCATACCGTGAGATCCCACATTCCCACCCAAGTGACTTCACCTCACGCAGCCACCGTCCCGTGCCGGACCTCCCTGGCGGCGCCGCCTCAACCCCCGCCGCCTCTGGCTCCCGCAAAAGCACGCCCAAGGAGCCCGTCCTTCTCCTCCCCCGCCGCTCCACCGGACGCGCGTGCAGTGAAGATCTACCCGAGACGCCGTTCTTCCCGCGGTAACCAAACCCTAGCCCGCTCGGAATTGTTTTCGTTTCGGTCTGCCCTTTTATTTTCTCGCCGTGATAGCCAGATCCCCCTTCTCCGCCAAAATCTTACCAAGTCTCTGATAATTTCCGTGCTTGCAGAGAGCGCGCGAAGAGGGGAACCACACCGTAAGCGCCATGTCTGTGTCGGCGGGGGTTAGCGATTCCGCCATCGCGGTGCGCGACAAGCTCCGCGGCAAGATTGGCCAGACCAAGGTGAAGCGCTACTGGGCGGGAAGGGCGCCCGAGTGGGGCGGAGAGGCCGAGGACGACATCGATATTCGGACGGCCAGGGTTTCCCTCGACAAGACCTTCCCCAAGCACGACGACGGCGATGGCGACCGCTCCCCCAAGGATGACCCGCGGCTCCGGCGCCTCGCCGAGACCCGGGCGGAGAACAAGGAGGAGCTGAGGGCCGATCACCGCCGCATACGGCAGGCCGAGATCGTCTCCACCGCGGAGGAGGAGAGGGACAGGCAGGTGGCCGAGTTGGAGGAGGAGGATGACGAGGAGGCCCAGGAGGAGAGGAGGAGGAGGATAAGGGCCAAGCAGCTCTTGAGGGAGCAGCAGGAGGAGGAGCTGCTTCCTCAGGAGGATGAGGAACCAGTATTAGATGATGATGTGGACGGAGACGAATCTGAGTACGAGACTGACTCGGAGGACGAGCAGATGGGCATGGCCATGGTGAAGCCTGTCTTCATACCAAAGTCGCAGCGTGACACTATCGCCGAGCGCGAGCGGCTGGAGGAGGAGGAGCGGCAGCTGGAGGAGCTTGTCAAGAAGCGGCTGGAGGCTAGGAAGATTGAGTCTAGGAAGATCGTCGTGGAAGAAATTAAGAAGGACGAACACGTTCAGAAGGCGCTAAACGAGGAGGCTAGCACCGAGGATGTTGATACAGATGATGAGTTGAACGAAGCAGAGGAGTACGAGTCATGGAAGAACCGTGAAATTGCACGGATTAAGAGGGACAGGGAGGAAAGAGATGCAAGGCTCAAGGAGAAGGAAGAGATTGACAAGGTGAGGAATATGACCGAGGAGGAGCGCCGGGAATGGGACAAGAAGAATCCTAAACCTTCTCGTAGTTCCAAACAGAAGTGGAACTTCATGCAGAAGTATTACCACAAGGGCGCCTTCTTCCAGGAAAGCGTTGATGACGTCAGTCAATCAGTTGGCAGAGATGCTATCTACACCCGTGATTTCTCTGAGCCTACTGGAGAAGATAAGATGGACAAGAGCATCTTGCCTAAGGTCATGCAAGTTAAGCACTTCGGTCGGAGTGGCAGGACCAAGTGGACACATCTTGTTAATGAAGACACCACTGATTGGAATGCACCGTACGTACTCTTTCCTGTCGCATTATCATTTTCTACCTGAAACTGTTTGGCTGGCTTGTTTAATTATCTTCCTACTACTGCTTTTTAACATGTGCTATCTATCTAGCGACTACTTCTGTTTGTAAAACACCAGCCTAAATAAAAGACATACTCTGTATGCTTTTCAGCATAAAACTAAAAAACCCCTTTCTAGTTTTTATCTGTCATGCCTAATTTGCCACCCTCTTAGGTAATCTAAGCCTTGTGGATGATATATCTAATATATCTTATAGTTTGCTTTCTGTTTTCTGGGGAATAACTTCCGATATTCAGAACAAGGAAATCATGGCCCTTACTTATTTCTTGTTGATTTTCAGATGGGCTACAAATGGGCCGCTGCGAACAAAATATACTGCAAAAATGGCAGGCATGGGACCTATTGCTAAACCAAAGGGAAGTAAGAAGATGAAGGATTGGGATACAAAACAAGATGATTAAATATTTGTTTGTTGGCTGAGCTGGTACGCTGAATATTGGTGCTTATGCAGATGTTTTTCTTCTTTATGTTGATCGCATAAGAAACACATGCCATTATTTGTTAATGTAGCCGACTAGCCGTGCTTTCTTTAGTCTTGTACTCTCTTGTGATGCTTTGTCAGAGAAATATTCTGTACATATGTTAATTTTGACATAATTGTACGAGCACACTCTGCATTGTTGCTCGCCTCCCCCAATAGTTTTTTTCACATTTTTTTCCGTTCTTATCCTTCGTTACACGGTCAGCATAATCAAATTCTAGTGTCTAATACTATATTGAAGTGGTAGCTGCATGCAGCCGTGATATTTTTACATTCGTGGGTTGCCAACTTATCATGCATATGGATGTGATTGTGAGCATGCGTGCCAGTTTCTACATGTTTAATAGGTTAGCAACTTACCAGGCATATTTCATGGTTGTTATGATGAGATTGTAGAATATATAGTACTAAGTAGTACAAGCACCGCTGTGATACTGATACAGTTGCTTGTGGTAAACAACTTAGCTTGTGTATGGGAAGTGTAGATTGCTGTACAGATCTGTGTCACTGAATTTGCATATTATTTTTTAACCATTATTAGCTGGCTATTAGCTACCAGATATTTGCGTGAGGTATAATTCATGTTTGCGTTTTACTTAAGTGTGGAGAGTGTATATATATGCACAAGCTATGATATACATATGTAATAATTAAAGAATCACCTTTTTGAACAGAAGTACAGCATCAGAACTAGAAACAGGCTCAGGTTCTGTAATTGTTTTTGGAAAATTTGGTAGTCAGCTAGTCATGCTGTTTCCATGACTATGATATTTGTGGGATAGATTTCTGAGCCTCCAAGGAAGCCTTAATTCGTACTACCTCCGATTCAAGGAATAAGACGCCCTCGTTTTACGTGTTTTTCGTTTGACTAAGTATTACTTCAAATATATAAAGGTTGTTTGTATAAAATTAATATCATTAGAAAGTGCTTTTCAATACGAATCTAACGATACTAATTACATATAATATAACCAAGATTTTGTTGCTCAATTTTTATGATCAAAGTTCGTCTTGGAATACGCGTGCGCCTTATTCCTTGGGACGGAGGTAGTAGTGTTTTAATGGAACAGAACAAAGGCCAGAAATGCCTCATGTGTGGCCCATCTCCATAGTTGTTGGACTATGAGATAGATGGGATTTGGGCTATGTACTAACAAAGGTAAATCAAGGCCTCAAATTGAGGCCATTTTCTCAGAATTCACTGTCTCACTTAATTGCTCATCCATTTGGTTGCTGCAATTCTTTTCCATCACCTTCATTGTCTAACTTGGAATGAAATTAATTATCCCATCCTCTCTAAGGCCCAACTGAATTTCAGTACAGATGTCAATTGATCATGAGTCATTAGCGTTTATTCTTGATTGGGTGACCAATTCACACCTTTACAGTATTTATGGTATTCTTCAACTTTGTTTACTTTGACATAAACAACCCCATTTTTTTTTGTCAAAAAAGGGCTTACTTTTTTTTTTGTCTTTTTCCTTATTTCGGAATAGGTTCTTTAGCCATAAAAGCAATTGTCTTGACCCCAAGGTGCACCACTGCATATATTGCACCTAGGCCATCTCACACCACTCATGGTTTGGTGCTCTAGCACTCCGCTAAATTAGCTCCAACTTCACCAATGTCATAGAGCTACTATAGGCATCATGCAGCAATGAACAAATATAAAATGTTGTGTCACAACTATGCTGCATATTCATCAAAAATTAAAATAAGAATGGGTCTGAAGGAAAGCAAATTAATACCTGGAAAGTTTCAATTTTCTCCAGTTTATATCTGTACAAATGGTCATCTCTTATTCAGTTCAAATCTTAGTATGTGTAAATTGTTTGGGTGTGAGCACTGCACAAGCATGTAGGTTGTGCCCATGCCTAGGATTAGATTAGGGTTGAAATTAAGATAGAGAAGATCTTGTTAGGAAAGATTAGCTTGGTTAAAGATAGGTTTTGTAAGAAAGTTCTTAGGTGTCAGGTCAAGCCCTCCCTATAATGAACGGCATTGTATCTTCTTTAATCAAGCAATGAATAGAGAAACTATGCAGTCAGCTATTAGAGCCTTGACGTCAGCATGGCTTGTTCCATTGTTGTTGTCATCCATTCTGCTATTTCAGAAAAATCTCTCTGAACTGGTACTCAACTTATCTAGATTTTTTTGAAATAAAGGTTAAACATTCTTGATACCCTGATCCTGCATTAGTGATTATATATCCTTCTAAATTTCTTCATGATATTAGTTAAGAAAACACGGTTCAAGATTCATGTGAAGATTCATGATTTTAAATTTCTTCTACCAGGCTACATGTTAATAGGCCGCAAGATGTTTAGACATATACTAAGTTATTGGCTACTATTTCGATGGTTGATTTTTGTATTGACCTTCTCTGATACGTGATTTGTAAATTTTGACTGTGATACCTTTAATAAAAGGCTGTGTGCATCTAGTGATGCATAGGCCAGGGCATTCCCCCATTTTGAAAAAAAAGCTGTTACTTGGTATCTTTATTGGATGTTCAGTTTGTGATCGGTTTTGTTGACAAAGATTTGATGTCATTAATGCCATATGCAAGATGCAACATGCCACTGTGATACATTTGAGTGTGAGAGAACTGACTATGCTCGTCAGAATAGTATTTGGTTGGAGAATCAGATTTGAATTTTTTTACATCATCCAACTTAAATAAGTGAGTGTTAATAGTATGCTACTTAACTCATTTTCTTCTCTCGTATTAAAATGAATAACTTCTAATATGCAGAGAACATCTTTAATTTTCCCAATACAATATCAAAATTTGGCTACTGAATTTTGTTTGACAGATATTCTGTGAACACTCATTTTGTATGATTTTGTGTGTTCCTTTGGTTTCTTATTCTTTTTCCTGTTTTTTCTCTTCTTTCAACATTGTGTGTGTGTGTGTGTGATCATGTTGTGACAGAATGCATATTATAAAATTTCTGCGTGAAACATCTATTGTACCTGAAAAGTGCTATTAGAGACTGGGTTTCCTGGAGCCTTTTTTTCTTCTTAAAAAAAAACTCGATTTCGAAGTTTCAAACAAATCTACAACAGATACCTGGATGTAGCAAACTATGTACCCACTACGAGCACACAAATTTTTGATTTGAAATACCTTGTATTTTTGGCTCAGTAAAAAAGACAAATTTGACAAATTTTAGAAGGTGACACTGTTCAAACTCCCAGATATGCATTTTTGTCTTTTTTGCCAGGATAGAATATAAGATACTTTGTATTGCAAATTTACACACGGTAGATTAAGTCATTTATTACACAACATTCTAGTATTTTTAACTTGATTTTTTACGCTTAAATTTAATTTAATTTTTCTATGGGTTTCATGTCCATAGGAATGGCTGTCCATAATTTAATATTTCTATGGGTTTCATGTCCATAGGAATGTCTGGTTTTACGTTAGCTAAGCCTATCACAACCCTCCTCTTTTATCCGGGTTTGGGATCAGCTCTTTTCTTTTTTTCTCTTCTTCTTTGCTTTCCTTTTTTCTGTTGGGTTTTATATCTAGCCTACTCAACTTGCTTGGCAAAAAGGCTTTGATGTTTTCTTTGCAAGAAAGATCCGAATGTATTTCACTGAGTTCATAAGAACTACAAAGCATGCTAAATATAATAGAAATTATATCGAGGTCATTGAACCACCTAACAATCACTAGTGCTGCTGCTAGAGCGAGCCGTTGACACGCTGTTGTCGTTGCTCCCTTATCGGAGCCAACCTGATGATGTTGATGATAGTCGGGAAGTCTTCGTGCACGGTGCCCTAAGGACCAGCGCCCAGAGTTGAAGTTGCCACCCTTTAACCCTTGAATTAATCCGATGCTTCTAACACCAAACCTCTAACACGCGTAGACTGGACGTGCCGGTGTAATGGGACCCAGGGCCCACACCATTACGCCACGGCGCGCGCGGGCCCCAGCTCACGACCTCCACGATGCTTCCATGGCAAGATACATAGGTATGACTTGTGGTAAAGCCCGTGTAACCGATGCTAACGTTTACCTTGTTACGTAGCACAACCAGAGGAGAACAAATGCTCCCAGACAAAGGCGAGTCTGGATGAGTAGACGGATGAGTAGACAGGACGCGGAGAACAAGAAAAACGGAGCCAAGAGCTTCCCTTGGCCTCCTTCCGAGAGCGTCCCCTGGGGAGAGACTAAGGGCTCAGAAGCGGAGCCTCCGAGCCAAGGCGTGGCTTTCACGGGCCGGGGGAGGCCTTAGGAGCCTCCTCTCCTAGGCTAGGCGAGGCAAGGGAGCGGAGACAACTAGGAACGATGGGACACAATAGGACTTGCGTGGGGAACAAGCGAGGCGCCTGCACCCCTGCGCGCCATCATGACGCATACCGACAGAGGCCTGTGCCGCGGACAAGAGTGACAACTCGTTGTCCGAGCTGTCACGCCATCATCAAGCGCGTCAGTGCACCACCCGTGGCCATCCATTGGCCGTGCGCACCACCCACCTGCACGTCGCCCGCGTGGCTCCATCCGATTGAGCCCGGGAACGCTCTTGGGTGGTGCCCCGGCGAGCCGTTGTGACCATCCCTGCAGAGATATATAAGCCGAAGATTCACACATTGCAGAGAGGGGGGAGGGGCGATGCAGAAAGGGGGGACGTTGCAAAAGGGTTCGGACGACGCAATGTTCAGACATTGTGAGGGTTGATGTTGAAAGAAGAGTTGGACATCGAGGGAGAGAGATAGAGATAGAGAGAGAGAGAGAGAGAGAGAGAGAGAGAGAGAGAGAGAGAGAGAGCGCTAGAGCTGTATTCTTGGCAACGTCTAGGCAGGATCGAGAGAGGTAGAGAGCGAGGAAAAGATTGAGGAAGTTCGGGAGGTGTAGGAGCTGATCAAAGCGTCCTCCCGACCAAGAGTTCATCTCTGTACTTTGCATCCACAAGTTAATCCACCAAAGCAGGATGTAGGGTTGTTAGCCGAAGGGTGGCCTGAACCTGGGTAAAAAATGATCGTGTGTGCTTTGTGTATGATCTTGCTCCGCCTGGATTGATCCTAAGGCGGTGTTGAGGCCGAAACACCTTCGTGCCCACTAACCAACAAGAAATGGGGGTGTGATCATCCTTCGAGATCCTCTTTGGTCGCCTCTACGTCGACCATGGCACCAGGGAGGAACACCGCGGTGGGGCAGGTGCCACTGCGGAGGGCACGCCCGCGACTGGGACTCGATCCCATGGCCCTGCCATGGTAGCTGGACTGGGGGCTGAGACCTGCGCGCGGCGAGCCAACACCGCAGGGGCTGCCGACCCTCGCGCTGGACCGAGTGCTGCGGCTCCACCTCCACCTCAGCAGCATCCCGCGGCTGGGGCCGGTGCTCAGGCCGGAGGAGATGCTGCCGAGCACGAAGTCCCTCCACCTGATGACGCAGGAGGCGTCGCCAACGACGAACATCCATCTGGTGGCGCAGGAGGCGCCACCAACCTTGGTGCTCCGGTTGGTGGCCCAGGAGGCGCCGCCGGTGGGGGCATCCCATCTGGGTCCTGCGGGAGGAGGTCCCGTGACGGGGTCCCGGGCGCGCGCACAACCATCCGCCACTCCGGATCCCACCAGGGGTCGTCAGGCCGCACCTAGTGCCGGTCGCACTTCCCAGGCACACCATTCAGGGAACCGTACCTTGGCAGAGGCCTTGGTTGCCGCCCGTGCCATGGCGCGGTACCCGCTGCTGCCGGGGACTCCGGAGTACGAGACCTGGAGGGATGAGCTGTACGCTCAATTAGATTTTGCCAGACTTCACCAAGATTTGGCTCGCACCCGCTCCCTGACCCAGCAGGGAGCCAGGGACCTAGGCGCGGGGCTGAGCGCACTCAGACCATCATCCGGGCGCATGCCAAACCCCGCTCCTTAGTCTCGGAAGAGTTGGGGGCTGCCGTGCCCAGAAGGGAAGGCCGACGTGAGCGCCCAACCGCGGAACCCTTGGGGGCTGGAGCCCCAAGACCCGCGGACCTGGACCGCGCATCGGTTGGGTTGTCCACCGACCCCTCACGTCGGCGCGTGGAATACCGCCGCGGCAACTCTGCCGTGGCCAATGAGGCTCTCGTCTGAGAGTACCTGCAGCAGCTGCGACCGCAAGTCGCGGGCGTGGCTGAGCCCAACACGGAAGACGCAGCTGAGGCGAGAGCAGCTGCTCTGGAGTACAGGGGTGTATGCCTCGCCTACACCCCTGCCCTCCGGCAGGTGGCATGGCCATCCAAGTTCCGGCTCCTCGTTCCTGTCAAGTTCGAAGGCAACACCAACCCAAGGAGTTCTTGTCCCTGTACACCACCACCATGATTGCGGCCGGGGCCAACAAGAAGATCATGGCCAATTGGTTCCCTATGGTTTTAAAGGGCACAACTTTGTCATGACTAATGCACTTGCCTAAGGAGTCGCTTGGTTCATGGAACGAGCTTTGTGTCCGCTTCGCCAGCGCGTTCCAGGGAGGGTTCAAACGCCCCGGGACGCTCATCCAACTGCACTCCATCGTCCAGAAGGAGGGCGAGCGGCTTCGCGACTTTATGTCGCGTTTCTTGCAGATTGCCCGCACCATTCTGGAAGCTGAAGATGCTGCTATCATCGGCGCGTTCATGATGAACGTGCGCGACAAGAAGATGAGGGGAGAACTCAATATGCGCCCCGTCAGGAACACCCACGAGCTCTAGGCCATGGCTGACCTTTGCTCTTTGGCGGAGGAAGGACGCCTGGCGCCGGAGGCCGCGACGCGTGAGGCGGCTACTGGGGTCAGCCCAGGTGCCATGCACACGAAGAAGGGAGGGTCGCGCTAGCTCGGACCTCCGTAGGTCCTGGCTGCCGAGCCAAGCGCTCCGGCCGAGGTCAACCGAAGAGTCTGGGCGCTGAGAAGGTGGTGGCCGTCAAGCCCGCCACCAAGAGGTGGTGCCCGCACATGAGTCCGACGATCACGATGCGTGCGACTGCCGCACCGTCATCAACTACGTCGAGAGACGGAACACGTGCTGGGCTGAGCAAGTGCCGAGCGGGGCCCTCGGGAACTGCTACCGCTGCAATCAGCCCGGGCATCATGCCAAGAACTGCACCGCGCAAGTCGGCCCCGGGGCCCCCGTAGTGGAGTGGGAGGGCGGCGGGCGAGGAGACGCTGCTCGGGGTGCGTGGGCGGGGCCGCGGAAACGTAGCCCCTCTTGAGCGCAACGATCGGCACCCTGAGGCGGACCATGACGGAGACGATGATGAGCGCGGGGCTTACCCACAGGTCAATGACTGTGCGTGTGCACATGGAGGAGCTTACGCTATGACTTCCCATGGGAGTTTAAGCGTTTCTCCCGTGATGTGTGCGCCGTGGAGCCTAGCCCGGAGGAGCAGCGGCCGCTCAGGTGGTCGCATGTGCCCATCACCTTCGATGCCAGTGATCATCCCGATCGCATCACCGGTGTTGGCACGCTTCCCCTAGTGGTCTCGCCCATTATCAAGAACGTCAGGGTTTCCAAGATGCTGGTGGATGGAGGGGCTGGCCTCAACATCCTCTCAGCTAAGTTGGTGGACAAGCTACAGATCACGGAGGATCAATTGTCCCCCACCAAGTCCTTCCTGGGTGTGAATCCAGGAGCGACTCAGCCGTGGGGTAAGATTGAGCTTCCTGTGACCTTTGGCTCCAAGGATAATTACCGCACCGAGAACATCATTTTTGATGTTGCGGACATTGCCCTGTCGTATAACGACATCATAGGGCGGCCAACATTGGCAAAGTTCATGGTGGTTACTCGCCATGTTTATCATGCGCTCAAGCTTCCCTCCCCGTGGGGGACCTTGACCGTTAAAGATGATACTAGGGATGTCTTACTTTGTGCTGAACAAATGTTCAAATCAGTTGCTACCGCCTCTCCCTCCCCCTTGTTTGATTCAGACCACCCTTGCGCCCCGATTTCCGGCTCGTCCGGGAAGAGGCTGCGCCCTTTTCCGGAACTCGGTTCTGATGACATGTGACATATCATGCTGAGGTGATGTTCCGAGCGGACTAAGGTCCCTTCGGAGTAAACCCTGCCGCCCTCAAAGCCCGAGAGTGTGTTAGAGTGTCCCGACAACCCCCAAAGCCCAGGAGCGCGTTAGAGTCTCCTGGCACCCAAAGCCCGGGAGCGTGTTAGAGTCTCCCGGCACCCCCAAAGCCCAAGAGCGTGTTAGAGTCTCTTGGCACCCAAAGCCCGCGAGCGGAGATGTGCTCGCGGCAAACATGATGTAACAAACGCATCTGGCATTCTGGTCTAACCCGCCTATGAGTAAACCGCCTGTATTTGGATGTAACAGACGTATCTGGCCTAACTAGCCTATGAGTAAACCCGCTACTCATGCTTCTTCTGCCCTGATTTATTTGCCGAGCATTTTTCGGGGTTGTGCGTTCCGTTGGATTTTTCTCGAGTCAGGACGTGAGTGCAGGAGCATGTCACTGCCGGGAACGTCGTATTCTCATGATTTGCTCTGAGGTACGAGCGTTGTCCAACCGGTTCGACCGGGAACACTAAATCACATCGCCATGTCTCTCATGTTCGGCTGACGTGGGTAAAGAATCGTAATTGCCAGGAAACGTCGTATTCTCATGATTCGCTTTGAGGCATGATCGTTGTGCGATCGGTTCTACCGGCGACGCTAAATCGCTTAGACTTACCTCTAACGTCAGGCCCACGAGCCAGACTTAACCGTGCGCCCTGGTCAAGCGCACGGTGCCTTTTATTTCTTAAGACCCGAGGCATGGGTAAGATGCCATAAGGTTTGCTCTTCGCGTTTCAGATATAAAGTGAGGCGAAAGATGATGAACAAAATGAAAAGGAGTTGGAACATGATCAGTGGCACGACGGGTATTGGCATCTGCAAGGCTTGGCTAATCGGAGCAAGTTGCCACGCTAAAGGATGAACGACGCCTCATCGGGCCGATCAACCGAGGCAAAGCGGAGTAAAGCATGCGAAGAACAAAGGGGACGAGATCGGCAAATGTAATTTTAAATATTGCAAAGGTAGTGGCATTACATTTCTATGGAATACAATGCAGCAGCCAGCTCTACGGGATAAACGAGGAGGAGCTCCGCTTGAGGGAAGTCAACAACGACAAGCTCAAGGTGGGAGCATGTGCAGCCATCCAGGTGTTCGGAGGAGCGGGAGCCAGGCGTTGCGCTCGGGGAAAGGGGTTTCATCCATCCTCTGCAAACCATGTGCGCCGCGCCACGCGCTCGACTTGTGACGACATCAGGCCTACGGAGTAAGAGGGCCGAACTCATCCTCGAGCGGAGGGTAGTAACTCTCCGACGGCACATGGTATCGTCAAAGATCTTCGCTGACAGGCGGCCATGGATGCGGTACCGGAGCTTCAGGGCGTAGCCTACTTGTTGCTCATAATGAGTCACAAACTCCTACCACCCCCCGATCAGGAACATGTTCCCACGGTTGTCCTGCCGCACCTTCAGGTCCCAGCAAAGCTGGTTACCGCCCCCTCCTGAATCCACAACTTGCAGGAAGGGTACTTGCGGAGTTCGCGGGCGAACTTTCCCGGCATGTTGAGCCAGCAATTGAAGCCCGCTGGGAGGAAGACGAGGAACTCGTAGCCGATCAGGCCATCGGTCGCGTTGTCATCCACCTTGGCGCGCACCCGAGGCGGGGAGACCCAAGTAGGCGCTCGCCAACCGTACCTTATTGGGATGGGCTCCGGGGAGCTATGCGCTGCCGAAACCCCCGCTTCACGGGATCCGCCACGACGATCGCGGCGAGCCAGGGCCCTGCCGTCCCGGACCGGAGGATCTTCATCACCCGCAGGGGCACCGTGGCGGCCGCGGCGGTGGCGCCTACGGCGGCGCCGCCTGCGCCTGCTTCTGCACCGTGGTCCCTCCCCACTGGATGAATCGGGTCGTCCCCAGGGACGTAAAACTCGTCCCTGTGGCCGTCCTCGGAGCCTTTCGATGCCATTGTCGCCAAGCAAGCAAAGAAAGAACATGAGAAGATTGCAGGAGGAAGTGAGGTGGATCTGCTGCAGCTCAAGCCTCACCCCTTTTTGTAGCTGTGAGAGGGGGCCACTTGGAGCGTGCCGAGTCCCCTTCCATGATTTTCTGTGTTTGCGCAGGATTCGAAGCAGCGGTAGTTAATGAAGACTCACCGTGGAAGACGAGGCGAGGCACGTCGCCTGCGCTCGCACTCGAGTACTGACGCCTGCACGCGTCGAAGACTTGGCGCATCGTCCCGTTGCGTCGTGCCCCGTGCCGCTCTTGACCTACCCTTCCGCCTACTTAAAGCCTCCGTGACGAAACCCCCGCACCGAGAGCCACGATACGGAAAACCTTCCGAGACGCCGCCAACGCCGATCCCATCTCGGGGATCCAGAGATCGCCTCCGCACCCCGCCGGAGAGGGGAATCATCTCCCCGGAGGACTCTACGCCGCCATGGTCGCTCCGGTGTGATGTGTGAGTAGTCTACCCCTGGACTATGGGTCCATAGCAGTAGCTAGATGGTTGTCTTCTCCCCATTGTGCTATCATTGTCGGATCTTGTGAGCTGCCTAACATGATCAAGATCATCTATCCGTAATTCTATATGTTGCGTTTGTTGGGATCCGATGAATAGAGAATACTTGTTATGTTGATTATCAAAGTTATATCTTATGTGTTATTTATGATCTTGCATGCTTTCCGTTACTAGTAGATGCTCGGCCAAGTAGATGCTTGTAACTCCAAGAGGGAGTACTTATGCTCGATAGTGGGTTCATGCCTCGCATTGACACCTGGGACAAGTGACGTAAAAGTTCTAAGGTTGTGTTGTGCCGTTGCCACTAGGGATAAAACATTGATGCTATGTCTAAGGATGTAGTTGTTGATTACATTACGCACCATACTTAATGCAATTGTCCGTTGCTTTGCAACTTAATACCGGAGGGGGTTCGGATGATAACCCGAAGGTGGACTTTTTAGGCATAGATGCAGCTTGGATGGCGGTCTATGTACTTTGTCGTAATGCCCAATTAAATCTCACTATACTCATCATGATATGTATGTGCATGGTCATGCTCTCTTTATTTGTCAATTGCCCAACCGTAATTTGTTCACCCAACATGCCGTTTGTCTTATGGGAGAGACACCTCTAGTGAACTATGGACCCCGGTCCAATTCTCTTTACCGAAATACAATCTACCGCAATACTTGTTCTACTCGTTTTCTCGCAAACAATCATCTTCCACACAATACGGTTAATCCTTTGTTACAAGCAAGTCCGGTGAGATTGACAACCTCACCGTTTCGTTGGGGCAAAGTACTTTGGTTGTGTTGTGCAGGTTCCACGTTGGCGCCGGAATCCCCGGTGTTGCGCCGCACTACATCCCGCCGCCATCAACCTTCAACGTGCTTCTTGGCTCCTCCCGGTTCGATAAACCTTGGTTTCTTTCTCGAGGGAAAACTTGCCGCCGTGCGCATCATACCTTCCTCTTGGGGTTGCCCAACGAACGTGTGAAATACACGCCATCAAGCATATTTTCTCGGCGCCGTTGCCGGGGAGATCAAGACACGCCGCAAGGGGAGTCTCCACTTCTCAATCTCTTTACTTTGTTTTTGTCTTGCTTAGTTTTATTTACTACTTTGTTTGCTGCACTAAATCAAAATACAAAAAAATTAGTTGCTAGTTTTACTTTATTTGCTATCTTGTTTGCTATATCAAAAACACAAAAAAATTAGTTTACTTGCATTTACTTTATCTAGTTTGCTTTATTTACCGTTGCTAAAATGGCCAACGCTGAAAATACTAAGTTGTGTGACTTCACAACCACAAATAATAATGATTTCTTATGCACACCTATTGCTCCACCTCGCTACTACAGCAGAATTCTTTGAAATTAAACCTGCTTTACTGAATCTTGTTATGCGAGAGCAATTTTCTGGTGTTAGTTCTGATGATGCTGCCGCCCATCTTAATAATTTTGTTGAACTATGTGAAATGCAAAAATATAAAGATGTAGATGGTGATATTATTAAACTAAAATTGTTCCCTTTCTCATTAAGAGGAAGAGCTAAAGATTGGTTGCTATCTCTCGCCTAAGAATAGTATTGATTCATGGACTAAATGCAAGGATGCTTTTATTGGTAGATATTATCCCCCTGCTAAAATTATATCTTTGAGGAGTAGCATAATGAATTTTAAACAATTAGATACCGAACATGTTGCTCAAGCTTGGGAAAGAATGAAATCTCTCGGTTAAAAATTGCCCAACCCATGGACCGACTACTTGGATGATCATCCAAACCTTCTATGCAGGACTAAATTTTTCTTCACGGAATTTATTGGATTCAGCTGCTGGAGGTACCTTTATGTCCATCACTCTTGGTGAAGCAACAAAGCTTCTTGATAATATGATGATCAACTACTTCCGAATGGCACACTGAAAGAGCTCCACAAGGTAAGAAGGTAAATTCCGTCGAAGAAACCTCTTCCTTGAGTGATAAGATTGATGCTATTATGTCTATGCTTGTGAATGGTAGGCCTAATGTTAATTCTAATAATGTTCCGTTAGCGTCATTAGTTGCTCAAAAAGAATATGTTGATGTGAATTTCATTAAAAATAACAATCACAATGATTCTAGGCCATACCCCGCTAATGGTAACTCTTATGGTAGATATGCTTCACCTAATGAAGAAAAGATGCTAGAAATTGAAAGATCCACCAAGAGCTTTATGCAATCACAATATGAGCAAAATAAATTGTTTACTAAAACTATGAATGAGCAATCTACCTTGTTGAAGAATATAGGGAATCAACTTGAAAATCTGAATAGGGAGATCTCGGGTTGCAAACTAAACTTGCTAATGCCGAAACCCGAATCTCATACATGTCCGCATCACAATCTTCTTTAATTAATAAAATGGCTGCTAAACCTGAGGATTTAGATGATAAAATTACTACTACAGCAAATGCCATCCAAGTTAGAATTAATGAGAATATAAGATTAATGGCTGAACTCGCGTGCTAGGTGGGATAGAGAAGAAAATGAAAAACTAGCTAAAGAGAAGAATGTAGCTAAAGTTTGGACTATTACCACCACTAGTAATGCTAATGCTACACATGTTGCTGCACCTCCTACTCATACTAATAAAAGAATTGGTGTTAGCAATGTTTCCACTTCTAATGCAAAGCGCGAGAAACCGCCTCGAAACCGCTAAAACCGCTGAAACCGCCTCGTGATAAAGCCGCTGAAATTTTTTCCAACATTGGGGATGATGATCCCATTGCTTTAGATTATAATGGTTTGAATTTTGATGATTGCCACATCTCTGAAGTTATAAAGTTCTTGCAAAAACTTGCTAAAAGTCCTAATGCTAGTGCTATAAATTTGGCTTTCACGCATCATATTACAAATGCTCTCATAAAAGCTAGAGAAGAGAAACTAGAGCGCGAAGCCTCTATTCCTAAAAAGCTAGAGGATGGTTGGGAGCCCATCATTAAGATGAAGGTTAAAGATTTTGATTGTAATGCTTTATGTGATCTTGGTGCAAGTATTTCTGTTATGCCTAAGAAAATTTATAATATGCTTGACTTGCCACCGCTGAAAAATTGTTATTTGGATGTTAATCTTGCTGATCATTCTACAAAGAAACCTTTGGGTAAAGTTGATAATGTTCGCATTACCGTTAACAATAACCTTGTTCCCGTTGATTTTGTTGTCTTGGATATTGAATGCAATGCATCTTGTCCCATTATATTGGGAAGACCTTTTCTTCGAACCGTTGGTGCTATTATTGATATGAAGGAAGGTAATATAAAATATCAATTTCCTCTCAAGAAAGGTATGGAACACTTCCCTAGAAAGAGAATGAAGGTACCTTTTGATTCTATTATGAGAACAAATTATGATGTTGACACTTCGTCTCTCGATAATACTTGATACACACTTTCTGCGCCTAGCTGAAAGGCGTTAAAGAAAAGCGCTTATGGGAGACAACCCATGTTTTTACCTACAGTACTTTGTTTTTATTTTGTGTCTTGGAAGTTGTTTACTACTGTAGCAACCTCTCCTTATCTTAGTTTTGTGTTTTGTTGTGCCAAGTTAAGCCGTTGATAGAAAAGTAAGTACTAGATTTGGATTACTGCACAGTTCCAGATTTCTTTGCTGTCACGAATCTGGGTCCACCTCCCTGTAGGTAGCTCAGAAAATTAAGCCAATTTACGTGCATGATCCTCAGATATGTACGCAACTTTCATTCAATTTGAGCATTTTCATTTGAGCAAGTCTGGTGCCATTTTAAAATTCGTCAATATGAACTGTTCTGTTTTGACAGATTCTGCCTTTTATTTCGCATTGCCTCTTTTGCTATGTTGGATGAATTTCTTTGATCCACTAATGTCCAGTAGCATTATGCAATGTCCAGAAGTGTTAAGAATGATTGTGTCACCTCTGAATATGTCAATTTATATTGTGCACTAACCCTCTAATGAGTTGTTTCGAGTTTGGTGTGGAGGAAGTTTTCAAGGATCAAGAGAGGAGTATGATGCAACATGATCAAGGAGAGTGAAAGCTCTAAGCTTGGGGATGCACCCGGTGGTTCACCCATGCATATATCAAGAAGACTCAAGCTGTTTAAGCTTGGGGATGCCCAAGGCATCCCCTTCTTCATCGACAACATTATCAGGTTCCTCCCCCGAAACTATATTTTTATTCCATCACATCTTATGTGCTTTTTCTTGGAGCGTCGGTTTGTTTTTGTTTTTTGTTTTGTTTGAATAAAATGGATCCTAGCATTCACTTTATGGGAGAGAGACACGCTCCGCTGTAGCATATGGACAAGTATGTCCTTGGTTTCTACTCATAGTATTCATGGCGAAGTTTCTCCTTCGTTAAATTGTTATATGGTTGGAATTGGAAAATGATACATGTAGTAATTGCTATAAATGTCTTGGGTAATGTGATACTTGGCAATTGTTGTGCTCATGTTTAAGCTCTTGCATCATATGCTTTGCACCCATTAATGAAGAAATACATAGAGCATGCTAAAATTTGGTTTGCATATTTGGTTTCTCTAAGGTCTAGATAATTTCTAGTATTGAGTTTGAACAACAAGGAAGACGGTGTAGAGTCTTATAATGTTTTCAATATGTCTTTTATGTGAGTTTTGCTGCACCGGTTCATCCTTGTGTTTGTTTCAAATAAGCCTTGCTAGCCTAAACCTTGTATCGAGAGGGAATACTTCTCATGCATCCAAAATACTTGAGCCAACCACTATGCCATTTGTGTCCACCATACCTACCATACTACATGGTATTTTCCGCCATTCCAAAGTAAATTGCTTGAGTGCTACCTTTAAAATTCCATCATTCACCTTTGCAATATATAGCTCATGGGACAAATAGCTTAAAAACTATTGTGGTATTGAATATGTAATTATGCACTTTATCTCTTATTAAGTTGCTTGTTGTGCGATAACCATGTTTACCGGGGAACGCCATCAACTTTTCATTGTTGAATTTCATGTGAGTTGCTATGCATGTTCGTCTTGTCCGAAGTAAGGGCGATCTACACCGAGTTGAATGGTTTGAGCATGCATATTGTTAGAGAAGAACATTGGGCCGCTAACTAAAGCCATGATCCATGGTGGAAGTTTCAGTTTTGGACAAACATCCTCAAATCTCTAATGAGAAAAGAATTAATTGTTGTTGAATGCTTAAAGCATTAAAAGAGGAGTCCATTATCTCGTTGTCTATGTTGTCCCTGTATGGATGTCTAAGTTGAGAATAATCAAAAGCGAGAAATCCAAATGCGAGCTTTCTCCTTAGACCTTTGTACAAAGCAGCATAGAGGTACCCCTTTGTGATACTTGGTTAAAGCATATGTATTGCGGTGATAATCCATGTAGTCCAAGCTAATTAGGACAAGGTGCGGGCACTATTGGTACACTATGCATGAGGCTTGCAACTTATAAGATATAATTTACATGATGCATATGCTTTATTACTACCGTTGACAAAATTGTTTCATGTTTTCAAAATCAAAGCTCTAGCACAAATATAGCAATCGATGCTTTTCCTCTATGGAGGACCATTCTTTTACTTTCAATGTTGAGTCGGCTCACCTATTTCTCTCCACCTCAAGAAGCAAACACTTGTGTGAACCGTGCATTGATTCCTACATACTTGCTTATTGCACTTATTATATTACTCTATGTTGACAATATCCATGAGATATACATGTTACAAGTTGAAAGCAACCGCTGAAACTTAATCTTCTTTTGTGTTGCTTCAATACCTTTACTTTGAATTATTGCTTTATGAGTTAACTCTTATGCAAGACTTATTGATGCTTGTCTTGAAGTGCTATTCATGAAAAGTCTTTGCTTTATGATTCACTTGTTTACTCATGTCATATACATTGTTTTGATCGCCGCATTCACTACATATGCTTTACAAATAGTATGATCAAGATTATGATGGCATGTCACTCCGTAAATTATCTCGTGTTATCGTTTTACCTCGCCGGGACGAGCAGAACTAAGCTTGGGGATGCCGATACGTCTCCGACGTATCGATAATTTCTTATGTTCCATGCCACATTATTGATGTTATCTACATGTTTTATGCACACTTTATGTCATATTCGTGCATTTTCTCGGAACTAACCTATTAACAAGATGCCGAAGTGCCGCTTGTCGTTTTCTCGCTGTTTTTGGTTTCAGTAAATCCTAGTAAGGAAATATTCTCGGAATTGGACGAAATCAAAGCCCAGGGGCCTATTTTTCCACGAAGCTTCCGAAGTCCGAAGACGAGACGAAGAGGGGCCACGGGGTGGCCAAACCCTAGGGCGGCGCGGCCCCACCCCCGGCCGCGCCGGCCTATGGTGTGGGGCCCCCGTGCCGCCTCTTGACCTGCCCTTCCGCCTACTTAAAGCCTCCGTGACGAAACCCCCAGCACCGAGAGCCACGATACGGAAAACCTTCCGCAGACGCCGCCAACGCCGATCCCATCTCGGGGATCCAGAGATCGCTCCCGCACCCTCGCCGGAGAGGGGAATCATCTCCTCGGAGGACTCTACGCCGCCATGGTCGCCTCCGGTGTGATGTGTGAGTAGTCTACCCCCGGACTATGGGTCCATAGCAGTAGCTAGATGGTTGTCTTCTCCCCATTGTGCTATCATTGCTCTGGATCTTGTGAGCTGCCTAACATGATCAAGATCATCTATCCGTAATTCTATATGTTGCGTTTGTTGGGATCCGATGAATAGAGAATACTTGTTATGTTGATTATCAAAGTTATATCTATGTGTTGTTTATGATCTTGCATGCTTTCCGTTACTAGTAGATGCTCTGGCCAAGTAGATGCTTGTAACTCCAAGAGGGAGTACTTATGCTCGATAGTGGGTTCATGCCCGCATTGACACCTGGGACAAGTGATGTAAAGTTCTAAGGTTGTGTTGTGCCGTTGCCACTAGGGATAAAACATTGATGCTATGTCTAAGGATGTAGTTGTTGATTACATTACGCACCATACTTAATGCAATTGTCTCGTTGCTTTGCAACTTAATACCGGAGGGGGTTCGGATGATAACCCGAAGGTGGACTTTTTAGGCATAGATGCAGCTTGGATGGCGGTCTATGTACTTTGTCGTAATGCCCAATTAAATCTCACTATACTCATCATGATATGTATGTGCATTGTCATGCTCTCTTTATTTGTCAATTGCCCAACCGTAATTTGTTCACCCAACATGCTGTTTGTCTTATGGGAGAGACACCTCTAGTGAACCGTGGACCCCGGTCCACTTCTCTTTACCGAAATACAATCTACCGCAATACTTGTTCTTACCGTTTTCTCGCAAACAATCATCTTCCACACAATACGGTTAATCCTTTGTTACAGCAAGCCGGTGAGATTGACAACCTCACCGATTCGTTGGGGCAAAGTACTTTGGTTGTGTTGTGCAGGTTCCACGTTGGCGCCGGAATCCCCGGTGTTGCGCCGCACTACATCCCGCCGCCATCAACCTTCAACGTGCTTCTTGGCTCCTCCTGGTTCGATAAACCTTGGTTTCTTTCTGAGGGAAAACTTGCTGCTGTGCGCATCATACCTTCCTCTTGGGGTTCCCAACGAACGTGTGAGTTACACGCCATTAGTCCCTCCCCCACCGGATGAACCGAGTCGTCCCCAGGGACGTAGAGCTCGTCCCCGTGGCCGTCCTCGAAGCCCTATGACGCCATCGTCGCCGAGCAAGCAAAGGAAGAACATAGGGAAATATCAGAAGGAAGTGGGGTGGATGCGCCTCTGCTGCCACTCAAGCCTCACCCCCTTTTATAAGAAGTGGGAGGGGGAACGGTCCACTTGGAGCGTGCCGAGTCCCCTCCCACGATTTTCTGTGTTTGCGCAGGATTCGGAGCAACGACAAGCTACGAAGACGCGTCGCGGAAGACAAGGCGAGGTGCGTCTCCTACTCTCTCACTCGAGTACCGACGCTTGCATTGGTGTTATATCAGACTTGCATACTACACCATGCAGTGGTATGCCGGGTCACCACAGCGCCGCTGTAGGGCGGAGCCCGTCAGCAAGATTCTCAGAAGAACACAAGACCAAGACTGTTCGTGGGCTACTCGTGGCGTTGCCGGCCCTCGCCCGGGGGCTTCCGTCGGCGTAATGGGACCCAGGGCCCACACGATTACGCTGCGGCGCGCGCGGGCCCCATTCCACGACCTCCACGATGCTTCTAGGGCAAGATACACATGCATGACTTATGGAAAAGCCCGTGCAACGATGCTAATGTTAACCTTGTTACGTAGGACAACAAGAGGAGAACAAGTGCTCCCAGACAAAGGCGAGTCTGGACGCGCAGACAGGACGCGAAGAACTGGACAAATGAAGCCAAGAGCTGCCCTTGGCCTCCTCTCGGGAGCGCCCCCTGGGGAGAGACTAAGGGCTCAGAAACGAAACCTCCGAGCCAAGGCGTGGCTCGGACGGCCCCGGGAAGGACTCGGGAGCCTCCTCTCCTTGGCCAGGCGAGGCCAGGGAGCGGAGACAACTAGGAACGATGGGACACATTAGTACTTGCGTGGGGAATAGGCGAGGCGCCTGCACCCCTGCGCGCCATCATGGCGCAGACCGACATGCCTGCGCCGCGGACAAGAGTGACAACTCGCTGTCCGAGCTGCCACGCCATCATCAAGCGCGTCAGCGCACCGCCCATGGCCATCCATTGGCCGCGCACCACCCACCTGCACGTCGCCCGCGTCGATCCATCCGTTTGAGGACGGGAACGCTCTTGGGCGGTGCCCCGGTGAGCCGTTGTGACCATCCCTGGATATATATAAGCCATAGATTCACACATTGCAGAGAGGGTGGGACGATGTAGAAAGGCGGGACATTGCAAAAGAGTTCGGACGTCGCAAGGTTCAGACATTTTGAGGGTTGACGTTGAAAGAAGAGTTGGACGTCGAGAGAGAGATCGAGAGGGAGAGAGGAAGAGGAGAGAGAGTGAGATGTTCTTCGGAATGTCTAGGCTAGGATCGAGAGAGGTAGAGAGTAAGGAAAAGATTGAGGAAGTCTGGTAGGAGCTAATCAAAGCGTCCTCCCGGCCGAGAGTTCATCTCCATTGTACTTTGTATCCACAAGATAATCCACCAAAGCAGGACGTAGGGCTGTTAGCCGTAGGGCGGCCTGAACCCGGGTAAAAAACGATATGTGTGCTTTGTGTATGATCTTGCTCTGTCTGGGATTGATCCTAAGGCGGCGTTGAGGCCGAAATGCCTTCGTGCCCACTAACCAACAAGAAATGGGGGTGTGATCATCCCCGGTGTTCGTGTAGGCGAGACGCGACAGGACGAGATCCATCACTCCATGGAAGCGGCAGCCAGACGAATCCCCGCCCTCGGCGAGATCGCAGCCGACGAGGTGGACGTGGAGGCGAGAATACCTTATTCTTGTCCCGTACAACGTCGCCATAGCCACCATAGCGCGATGCTGGTTGACCAAACTCTAACTTTAGGGACCTTTTGTAGCGCCGAGCGCAGATCCCAAGTCCCCACCCTGTCCCACCGCCGAAGCGGCTAGCAGAGGAGGCGGGAACCCATCGATTCCCGGTCGTAGACGGCGAGGACGAGGTAGATGGATGTCGCCGACTGCTAGGGTTTTCACCCTAGCCGCTGCCTCTCTTTTCTCTCACGGGAGACTGCAGGAACAATGACCACCAATATGATCAAAAGGACCCAATTAAAAAAGGCTTTGATGTTGTTGTTTAAATTTGAACTTTTTTGAACTTTTTTTTTAAAATGAGCTCCGTGAGCGTGAGTGCGAAAACAACGCACTCTATTGTACCCATAGTATCGTCTCTATTTGCTCTATCTTGTGTCCATAGATAAAATTGAACATGCTCGCTTGATGGAGCACCAATTCATGGTTGACGGCAGGTCTCATCTGTACCCAGGAAAATTATGTTGTAATTTTGCTACTAACAGTTTTGAAGTGGCAGTACATGAACCGACGAAGCGATAGAAAGTACGATGGTACAAATTGCATGTTAGTAGTGGTAAAGGCCAATAAGGTTTATTCATCGTGGTGGTTAGATGCCATGAAGTAGCAACTTGAGCAGAAGGAGCGGAATCTATTGCTCGAACCGATGAGAAGAAGTGAGAAATCTACTGATCTCGCCTGGTGCAGGAGCAGCTTCCAGTTTATTTATCTCGAGATACCTGTTGCCTCCTGAGTTCATAAATGTAGGCATCTCAGATATGACTGACAATCATGGTTATCATGGCTGACAATGTCAAATCAACACAAATGAGCAGCTGGAAGCTTGACAGCGAGACGCTTGATCGGCCGGCCTTTTCTGGGTTTTGTGCTTCCAATGCAGACTCAAATCTAGCTAGATCCACCGCCCATTTGATCCGTGCTGCTACAGATCTCACACGGCTAAGGTAACTGCTATCTTCTGATGCCATCTCGATCGTGTGCACCACTGTTGTGTTGCTAATCAATTCGACTGGGCACCTGGCAGGATCTACCCACGTTTAGATCTCCCAAGGTGTCCCATTACCAGTGTTGCTGTATTTGACAATTGCCCTGTGATCTAGGCCAAGATGCTTTGCGCGGAGAGTCGTGCAACCTGTGAAATGTCAACGAGATAAGAAGAGAAATGCAGTGGGTTGCACTGCTGGTTTTTTTACTTATGACAGATTCTTTCTCCGGCTCTTTTCTGACAGGAGCAGCTGGTGTGGAGCTGACCCAAGAGTTAACAAGTGCAGGCTTGTGCGTGACGGTGTCTCAAGCTTCTGGTACTCTTGGGATCTAGCGAAACTTCCATTACCAAAACTACCACTATAAATGGCTAGCAGCGCCGTCCCTTCTGCATAACCCCGGAAGCCAACAAAAACAAAACAACACTCTTCTCTCTAGCCGGTATCTACGTTTAGCGTTCTCATATTATCATGAGAACGCTACTCGTTGTACTTTTGTTCCCTCTAATTCTTGCCCTTGCTGCTCATGTATCCCGAGCCGATGACAACGGCTCGCCGGCCGGACATGGCAAGGATGGATCAAATGGTGTAGGTCCAGTGAAAAATCCACATTGCACTAAGCCTGGGCGTGGGCCAGACCCCCATGAAAATGATGGTCCTAGCAACAATGGCCGCGGACCACCCGAAAAGGAGTGCGATGATGGAGAATCGTCACCCTCACCATCTGATGGGTCTGCTGAACCTTCCCCCGACCAAGGTAATGGTTCGCCGTCACCAACTTCATCCCCGTCGTATTCCCCTCCCATGGCTCCAACTGACCAAACAAATACCCAATCACCTCCACCACCATTATATTCTAGTCCCCCGACTGCACCTTCACCCTACAAACCTATCGATCCTTCTCCACCACCACCATCATCTAGCCCTCCATCACTAGCACCAGCCACCCAACCAACACCTCCATCCAGTCCTCCATCAACATCTCCACCCGACGAACCTAACAATCAATCGTCACCGCCTCAATCAAATCCTCCATTGAATGCCCCATTGCTTCCATCTAGCCCACTTGCGCCACCTCCAATGGATCCAACTATTGAGCAACCTCCTCCACCTCCATCCACTAATGCTACACCCCCACCACAACCCTCTAGCCCATCTGCCACATCTCCAACAAACTCAAACAATGAGCAACTCACTCCATTGCCATCGCCATCAAGTCCACAAATAGCTCCATCAAGTCCTCCATCGCCATCATCAAGTCCAACAATCTCTCCATTTACTCCACCACCGCCATTGTCTAGCCCTCCCGCTACACCTCCAATATACCAAGCTAATGACCAACCCCCTCCCCCTTCAACATCATCTACTCCGCCACCAGTAGCTCTAGAAAGTCCACCACCTCCATCAACTCCATCAGAAATAGCTCCAGCTACACCACCACCTTCGTTTAGCCCCCCTACGGAAGCTCCAACGCATGAAGCCAATGACCACTACCCTCCACCACCGCCATTGTCTAGCCCTCCCGCTACACCTCCAATGTACCAAGCTAATGACCAACCCCCTCCCCCTGCAACATCATCTAGTCCGCCATCAGTAGCTCTAGAAAGTCCACCACCTTCGTCAACTCCATCAGAAATAGCTCCAGCTACACCACCACCTTCGTTTAGCCCCCCTACGGAAGCTCCAACGCATGAATCCAATGACCACTACCCTCCACCACCGCCATTGTCTAGCCCTCCTGCTACACCTCCAATGTACCAAGCTAATGACCAACCCCCTCCCCCTCCAACATCATCTAGTCTGCCACCAATAGCTCTAGCAATTCCACCAGAAATAGCTCCAGCTACTCCACCAACGCCATTATTATCTAGCCCTCCTGCTACACCTCCAATATACCATGATAATGACCAACACCCTCCCCCTCCAGCATCATCTAGTTCACCACCAATAGCTCCAGCTACTTCTCCACCACCTCCAGCATCATCTAGTTCACCACCAATAGCTCCAGCTACTTCTCCACCACCTCCATTTAACCCCCCTACGGAAGCTCCAACATATGAAGCCATTGACCACTACCCTCCACCACCGCCATTGTCTAGCCCTCCCGCTACACCTCCGATGTACCAAGCTAATGACCAACCCCCTCCCCCTCCATCATCATCTAGTCTGCCACCAATAGCTCTAGCAAGCCCACCACCTCTATCAAGTCCACCAAAAATAGCTCCAACTACTCCACCACCTCCATTTAGCTCCCCTACGGAAGCTCCAACGTATGAAGCCAATGAAAACTACCCTCCACCATCGCCATTGTCTACCCCTCCTGCTACACCTCCAATATACCAAGGTAATAACCAACCGCCTCCCCCTCAAACATCATCTACTCCGCCACCAATAGCTCTAGCAAGTCCACCATCTCCATCAAGTCCACCAGAAATAACTCCAGCTACTCCACCACCTTCGTTTATCCCCCCTACGGAAGCTCCAACATATGAGGCCAATGACCACTACCCCCCACCACCGCCATCATCTAGTCCACCATTACCTCTAGCCAGTCCTCCACCACTATTGTTAAGTCCGCCAACCATCTCTCCAACGAGTTCCCCACCACCGTCATTGACTCCACCATCGATCGCTCAGTCCACACCTCCGTCCAGTCCACCGGCTATATCTCCGATGTACCAACCCTCACCACCACCATCATCCAGTACTCCACCATCATCAAGTCAACCAGGAACCACTACAGCCCCACCCCCATCTAGTATAGCAGTACCTCCAACGTACGAAGCTAACAACCAACCACCACCTCCTCCTTTCAATCCTCCACCATCTCCGTCCAGTCCTCCTGCTCCACCGCCATCATACCAAGCTCATGAGCCATCTCCACCTCCACCACCATCATCTAGCTCTCCACCAATAGCTCCCTCTACTTCCACACCAGACACATTTAGTCCATCTACCTCTCCGTTACCTGCACCTAATGCTCCACCTGGCCCTCCTACTGGTAAAAACGGATGGGTGAAAGTTCATAACTTCCACGACACCTTGTATTGGAAAATCGGGCACTCTGCGGTGTTAAGAGTCAAGCTCGTAAAGAAGAAGGACATTTCCCTAGTCGATGTGCTATATGTGAGCATGCAACCCGCGGGAATTGGCAGCAACTACTTTCTTGTGATAAAAGCTGCAGATGAATACAAGAAGGTCGGCAAGTATAATATGCTCGTGTGGGGTGTGCCTGGGTCAACAACAGAACCATGGAAAGTATTGTGGTTTAAATTCGTGGAGTAGTAAACACACAATGAAGATAATAATCAAAATCTAGCTAGTGTCATTGGAGGTGTGCTTGTTCTTACATTACTTAATCATTGTAGCAACGTGGGGTGTGATCCTACGGTATGATTTTCATTTCAATGATATATTTTGTTTTGTTTTTTCCAAATTGCCTCAGACTCCTGTATCACTAATGGAGCTGCAACTACGTTAGGGTTTTTATTCAAAAGATTTTACATTTAATCAGCACAGGAATGTCATGTTGTGTAACCTAGGGTATACTTCAGTTGGGCCAGAGAAGCAAGCTTGGTTGTTAGTGTATAAGAACCTATGTTTGCATACCTATTACTACATTTTTACATGAATACCTTCAATTATACATGCTGATGGTGGGTAGTATACATGCAAGTAACGCTAGCTTGTGGATCCTAAGGAAATGAATGCTTTGACATCCTGCCTCTAGCACGACATGCGGGCGCCTCTTCATCCATAGCATCTGCTACAACTGCGTACCATTAGACTTGCATAGCCAAGCACCTCCCTTCATCATCTCTTGCAGAGTGCCGAACACACCGACGAAATTCTCTGAGCAGAACAGTGTGAACGTTAATTTTGATCATACCGCTCGAGAAGGACCCACCGAGGCTTGACTGACTCCACAACTCCATTTCCTTTTGAGGTTGACCGCATCAGGTCGTCCACCATCATATCAGTTGCCTAAATTGATTCTTACTATCGCATGCACATTAGGCGTCAAAAGCATAAGTTTGAAAAGCAATGTCATCCCACTGGCCACTTTCGTCATGCAATTTACACTAAAACAATGTAAGCATTAGGCCTTGTTCAGCAGGCCTGTGTTTGGGAGTTTTAGCAGAAGTGTTTTTGGTGGCTGAGGTATTTTTACTGGAAACTGAGATACGTGGACTGTAATCAATCAGCTCAACCAACTGACGATCCGTCGGGGATCTACCCCAATCGGGTGGAACGGGAAAAATACGCCCAACCAGTTGCTAATCGGCTGGAGCAACGAGAAGTACATGGTGATCAAGAAAACGCGAGTTAGGTGGAGTGTTTTCGATCCCTGTCAACCCGGCGTGTATTTAACGTATTGTAGGGTGATTGATGGGGATGAACCCATCCAAAACCTGAATACCGAATGCTGCATGGAGTGTTTTAGCACGAAATGTAGTGTTTTTTTTTCTTCGAAATGAAGACTCTCCTCCAGCCTCTGCATCAAGTGATGCATACAGCTTTTATTGATGATTATTAAGTTTAAGTGTATGTTTTACAAAAGATTACATCATGGGTCTGTTGCGGTCAGAAACCCACCGGCGAGCAGCGACGGGCAACACAGTAGAGCCGGGAGGCTCCCAGGGCTGCGGCTGGCCCTGGCCCCTCCGAGCGACGGCCCGCAAAGACTCCGGCACGCACGTCCGATGCTGATGCAAGGGCGTGCCACCTGACCTATACCTGGTCAGGAAGGTGTTGGATGTGCCTCGCTTAGTTTCCTGCATGGCATACACGTAAACATTAAATACGAGCCTCGATCGGCTCTCAGGTTGTCCTGTGAATCGGCTCAAGGAGCCGATCCACCCATGATCCGTACGAGATGTACGATCAGATGGTGGTCCTGCTTGATCAAAATAAAGCTAAAACGACCTACTACGATTTAGGGTTTTCACCACATAATCGGAACATCCTACTCGTGATTGAGCCTGGCGGCCACGCACGGTGATCGTAAACCGACCCTAGACAAGGCCTAAAAACCAACACGAAGTTGATCCCCGGAACATCCTGTCTAGGGTTAGCAAACTACACCCTACGCGTCACTGGATCCTTCAACCCGTTTGTAAGGCCTAACTATGTAGATATTAAACTAATCCTTGAAGAACAAGGAGCAATCATAACGGATCGGATCTACTAAATAATGATCAAGCGGGGTGCCGCCCTTACACCCAAGATAGGTGTAAGGGCGGCTAGACATCTAAGGGTTGCACGACAACAGCATATGATACGATGAATAATGCTAACCCTAAAACATCTATGATAACTACGTTGCTCGCCATCAACAAGGCTTCAGCACGAGCAACGCATGAACAGCGAATTAACGTGTACTGCCTAGATCGCAAGATGCGATCTAGGCAGCATGATGCTTACCCGGAAGAAACCCTCGAGACAAGGGAGTTGGCGATGCGCCTAGATTGGTTTGTGGTGAACGTGATTGTTGTTTATTTCATAAACCCTAGATACATATTTATAGTCCGTAGACTTCCTAACGTGGGAATAATCCCAACCGTGCACGAGCCAAACTCTATCTAACCGACACGTATCCTACTATGTTACAGATACACGGGCAAACTAGCCCAAATTTTGTATACAAGACCGATTCACGTATTTCTTCCATATATATTCTTCCAAGCCCATCTGTAATCGCGGCCCACCTCTGATCCGGTCAAATTCTGGTGATAACACATGCCCCCTGGTTTTGGAAATGACAATTCCAAAATCACTCTGTTTTTCCTTCGTCGGGTCATGTCGTGGCAGAGCAGAACCGCCGCAGTATCCCTCATCATGATGCCTTGCCTCCTCCGCTTCTCCGCGTGACCTGGCAATTTTTTTTTTCTCTTTTGTTGGGCACCACTTCCTCGGAAACTGCTGTGGCATTGAATCTCCACTATATCCCCTTTTATTTAACCGTTCCAAACAGTTCGTTTCTTCATCCCCTTCGCATTAGCACTCCAAAAGCCCTCCTGCGCCACCATGTCTTCTTCCTCCTCTGCCTCATCGGGTCTCTCCATCGAATCCTCCTCCTCCCGCGAGCCGACGCCGGAGTGGGACCCGGAGGAGGCCCACGCGGCCAACATCCGCCGCGCCATCGAAGCCGGGGAGGAGTCCAGCCATGACTTCTCCATCTGGTCTGAGGACGACAAGTCCTCGACCGACGGGAAAAGTGACCTCCGCTTCCTCGCCGACGGGGAAACGGAGGAGGAGAGCGATGACGATCGCTTCTCCTGGGATGACTTCACCTCCTCCGAGGAGGAGGAGGAGGAGGAGGAGGAGGACGACACCTCCTCCGACGAACCGCCGGCCAAGCGCTTCTGCCCCTGGCCGGGGAACCTCAGCGACTTCGACAGCGACGACGACGACGCTGACGAGGAGGACGAGGACAATGAGGGCCCCGCCGGCGGCCGCTGCAGCAGCGACGACGAGCCCGCCGGGAGTAGCGCCGACAGCGGCGACGACGGCGACGACGAGGGCAGTGACGACCCGTAGATAGGACCCTTAGCATAGGATCAGTAGTAGTAGTAGATGGGGCAATGTATCCCCTAGTACTTCCTTTTGAGAGCAATCGGCTCTTTATGTAAGAAATCCTCTTTATCAATGAAGAATTTCCCCAATTTGATTTTGCCGATTTCCCTCAAGCTAATTTAGCCGATTTCCCCTCATACTGACTTTGCCGATTGTCCACTTAGCCAATGCTCAATGAGCCGATGGTAACGCATCGGTCCTTCACAAATTTATCCTTCAACTCTTCGACTGATGACTTTGAGATCTGGTGGATAATGTAAAAGACCCTTGCCTTCAAGAGAGCCCTTAAATTCCTCCCACCAGCTCTAGTGATCCTCTCCTGCAAGAACTCACCATCTTTGACGAAGGTTGCGACGCAGGACCAACCGATGACACCCCAATCGGCTTCTAAAAACAGAGCATCTATCAGGTCAGCTGCCCCCCGAGCCTCAGTTCAAGGCGAGAATAGCGGTGAGGACGCACAGTTCAGACGAATGGACCCAAGCTCGAGCAAATCTGAGAACTCCCCCATGCAGAGCCAACCAGATTTGCCACCATTGGCCTCATTTTCTTCCATTGAAAGCCGATATTGTAGACGAAACATCAACGGCTTAATGAGCAAAAGGCTGCCCTGCATGCCAAAACTGTCGCTTCTGACAGTACTGCTGAACTGGCGACCTTGCGCAAAGGGTTGGAAGTCCCCGAAAAGAAGGTTCCGACACCAAAATCGGCTCATTGCCGCTGAGGAAGCTCTCATTGTTCACTCCCTCCAGGAAGCAGAAGGCCATCCGCGTCTTGAACACGCAGCGGGCAGATCCTGTGTAATTGTACTAGAGTCGATGGCTGTGCATCGGCTTTGTTTCTTAGTTCTAAAGTCGATGTCTGAGCATCGGCTGTACATCATGAATTTTTTTTTCTATTGGCCCCTTTTTCTATCGGCCCCCAATATTTCACTGCACATGTATCGCACATGTTCATCTGATTAGGTGCCCCCCGAGCCGATTCTGCCAGGTAACTGCTGATATCGGCTCTGTGGTTAGCCAAAGCACTATATGTGAACGTCGGCTCTGTTAGGACCAGTGTTGACTTCTTCCAGCTCATCAGCCGACGTAAACCCATTGCCCATTAGATCGACGTTGAACCCAGGCAGAACGCATGGTGAGGATAATTTTGGCCGATTGCTGGAATCGGCCTCCATGTTGATCGAATCGCTCAATGAAGGTTTTGCAATGTTCCTCCATAGATCTTTGGGGCCGATCCCACGGATCGGCATCGCCACGTTTGTCCATAGATGTTGCTCTTGTTACACGGTCAGGCCGGTGGATAAGACCAGCCTTACCCCGTCCTTCGTCACGTCGATGCGCTCGCAGTCGTCCAAATTGATGCCTGAGAGTGGCTCTTGGCCTGTTGTCTCCCAAACGTTCATGCCAGCCGTTGAAATCTCGGCTGAATCATCTGCGTGGACGACCTCTACTTCATCTCCATCCCATCGTATTAAGCATTGGTGCATCGTGGATGGAATGCAACAGCTTGGCGTGGATCCAATCTCTTCCTAGCAGGACAGCGTAGGTGCTCTTGCTATCGACAATAAAGAACGTCGTAGGGATGGTTTTCCTTCCTACGGTCAGATCCACGTTCAGAACACCTTGTGCATCAGATGCTTGGCCGTTGAAATCGCTCAGTGTCACGTTGGTATTGATCAGATCCGAGCTAGAGCGTCCTAACCGACGTAGCATGGAGTATGGCATAATGTTGACTGCCGCTCCGGTGTCCACCAGCATCTTGTTGACAGGCTGCCCATTGATATAGCCTCGCAAGTACAAGGCCTTCAGGTGTCTGTAGCTTCTGGCCTTGGGCCGCAGTCAAGTTGCGCCACAGGTGCTTCGTCTAATCCTGGAGCACTAAACTCCGTCGGAAGGATGAACACCATGTTTGTGCCAGCCGATGTTTCATCATCGGCTTTCTTTTGTCTGGGGCGCCACTCTTTCCTTTGTGGCCGACCTTCTTCGTCCGGGGTTCGCTGAATTTTAGCGGCCGGATCAGGCCGCGCCTTCCTCAACGTGTGCGGTATAACCTCTCGGCTTCCTCCAAACCACGTAGTCACTGAACCCTACGCTTTTGGGAACGGCTGAGTCCATCAGGGCACCACCTTGGCCGGTGGTACTTATCTTCTTCTTCATCATCATCGTCTTCTAATTCCTCGAGATCTCCCACCCAAGAGGAATCAGCGTGCTTGTTCCGAGGCGGGAGAGGCCCTAGACGTTTGAACACGGACACGTTAGCTGCATCCTTCTTCTTCTGTTTACATTCAGGCGCTTGCCGATTGTAGGCAATCGGCTCATTCCCGAATCCCAGCGGTGTACGAAGAAAGGACAGTCCCAGTGCCTATCCACGTCGTCTTGCTCTCTCGACTTTTCCTTGGCGTGGCGCTCATATCTCTCCTCGTCGCGATCATGCCGACGATGTCTCCTGGCATCCCTAGCTAGACGATCCCTTTCGGCCTCGCTGCTATACCGTCGGCGTTGGTCATATTGACTCACATACTTGTTGAGGAGGTGATCAGAGAGAGGTCGCTGATATCTTACGTTCCTCACTTCTCCCTCTGTGATGTAGCGCTTGCCATCGTGACGGAGCCGATCGCGTGGAACGGCTTCCTCTGTGTCCTTGCTATGAGAGCAGCTGCCCTCGTCTCCGTCCTTACCGCAGTGGTGCCCGGGTCCTACCATGTTGATATTGCACGAGAATCCTGGCTGGCACCCTCCATGGTAAGTGCACTCCACCATGTTAACGGCGGGGAAGGGGTGTGTGTCAACCTTCATGGCGTACTGGCTGAAAATTAGACGCCCTTGTTCTATCGCCATTTGGACCTGCTGACGCCACACTCTGCAGTCGTTGGTGGCGTGGGTGAACGTGTTATGCCACTTGCAGTATGGCTTCCCGTTCAGCTCCTGCGTCGTGGGGATCTTGTGGCCTTCGGGTACCTTTAGCTGTTTCTCCTTAAGCAAGAGGTCGAAAATTTGCTCAGCCTTGGTGACGTCGAAGTCAAACCCTCTTGGAGGACCTTGTGGCTTAACCCACTTACGGGACATGGGGCTTGCCCCCGAGTCCATTCAGCCATCGCTACCTCCTCGATCTCCCGCAGAGCCTTCATCTTCATCTCGCCTCAACCAGGACCACCGCACGTTTGAATTTATCCTGGTAAACGTCTGGGTGGCGCTGCTCATATGATGACAGCTTCTGCACCATGTGCGCCAGTGAAGGGTACTCTGCTTGGGAGGCCACATCCTTGATCGGTGATATGAGACCCACCACCGCCAACTCGACTGCTTCTTTTTCAGTCACACGAGCCGAATAGCATCGGTTCCTAACGTTTCTGAAGCGCTGGATGTATTCTGACACTGTTTCTCCGCGCTTCTGTCATACTTGTGCTAGATCGGCAATGCCAGCCTCGGAAGCCTCTGAGTGATACTGCATGTGGAACTGTTCCTCCAACTGCTTCCAAGTCCGGATTGAGTCTGGTGGCAGCGATGCGTACCACCCGAAAGCCGATCCTGTGAGGGACTCGTGCGAAGAACCTCACACGCAGCTCATCCGATGCCGAGATCGTGCCCAGCTGTGCCAAATATCGGCTCACATGCTCGATTGAGCTGGAACCATCCGATCCACTAAATTTGGAGAATTCAGGGAGCCGATATTTGGGTGGTAGTGGGATCAACTCGTACTCGTTGGGGTACGGCTTGGAATAGCCGATTGCCCTCCTCTTCGGCACCATGCCGAACCGGTCTCTCAAGATTGTACTCGATCCGATCCGCGGTGCCGGCTGCAGGAGTCGAACTACGAAGATTTGCCGGAGTGGCATACTTAGCCAGCCATGCTTGCTTCTCAAGCTCTGAGCCAACTGCAGGAGTTGGGCTCTGGAGGTTTATCGGGGTGGCGTACTTGGCTAGCCACGTCTGCTTCTCAAGATCTGTCCCCGAAGTTCCTCCTGTTGTTCCAGAAGTCCCTGCTGTTGCAGTCTGGTTTGTGAGGGCCCGACTATCTAGCGCTCGGCACGTATGTGCACGTGTATCCGTGAGGGATCTCCTTAGGCGCCTCATGCAAGAACCGGTAGTCACTAGGGTCACCACCGATCTTGTAGACGACGTATGCCGGTGAATTCGGCACTTCGGTGCTGCCAACGCGAATGGCAGCGGTGGACGGGACTGGAGTGGCATCTCTCCTTGGTGAGTCCCTAGAGCTGGTCCCGACGGAGAGTACTGATGCTTCATGATTTCCTGGATCACGCGAAGAGCGACACGCTCCAAAGTGTTCACCGAGGCTCTCGGAATGGCGGTGCAGCGAATGAGCTACCATGAAGTTAATCTCCTCGACGCGAGACCCGGTGCGTTCTTCCGAGGGGCGGACAGGTCCACTCCATCGAGCGCGCCTTCAGGTGAGAACCCTTTCCACCCGATGCCATGTGAGCGGGTTACGTGAAAGAGTCGATGAGGTCGGCTTCGAGGATCGCTTTGACCTCGTCATACTTCTTCTTGAGCTCCTCGGTCGGATCCTCGTACGTGATCGGAGTGCCTTCCGCCATCTCGGATGTAGATGGCGATGCGGTTGATGTCGAAGATGGTCCCACCGGGCGTGCCGGAATGTGTTGCGGTCGAAACCCACCGGCGAGCAGCGACGGGCAACACAAGAGAGCCGGGAGGCTCCCGTGGCTGCGGCTGGCCCCTGGCCCCTCCAAGCGACGGCCCGCAAAGACTCCGGCACGCACGTCCGATGCTGATGCAAGGGCGTGCCACCCGACCTATACCTGGTCAGGAAGGTGTTGGATGTGCCTCGCTTAGTTTCCTGCATGGCATACACGTAAACATTAAATACGAGCCTCGATCGGCTCTCAGGTTGTCCTGTGAATCGGCTCAAGGAGCCGATCCACCCATGATCCGTACGAGATGTACGATCAGATGGTGGTCCTGCTTGATCAAAATAAAGCTAAAACGACCTACTACGATTTAGGGTTTTCACCACATAATCGGAACATCCTACTCGTGATTGAGCCTGGCGGCCACGCACGGTGATCGTAAACCGACCCTAGACAAGGCCTAAAAACCAACACGAAGTTGATCCCCGGAACATCCTGTCTAGGGTTAGCAAACTACACCATACGCGCCACTGGATCCTTCAACCTGTTTGTAAGGCCTAACTATGCAGATATTAAACTAATCCTTGAAGAACAAGGAGCAATCATAACGGATCGGATCTACTAAATAATGATCAAGCGGGTGCCGCCCTTACACCCAAGATAGGTGTAAGGGCGGCTAGACATCTAAGGGTTGCACGACGACAAGCATATGATACGATGAACAATGCTAACCCTAAAACATCTATGATAACTACGTTGCTCGCCATCAACAAGGCTTCAAGCACGAGCAACGCATGAACAGCGAATAAACGTGTCATCGCCTAGATCGCAAGATGCGATCTAGGCAGCATGATGCTTACCCGGAAGAAACCCTCGAGACAAGGGAGTTGGCGATGCGCCTAGATTGGTTTGTGGTGAACGTGATTGTTGTTTATTTCATAAACCCTAGATACATATTTATAGTCCGTAGACTTTCTAACGTGGGAATAATCCCAACCGTGCACGAGCCAAACTCTATCTAACCGACACGTATCCTACTATGTTACAGATACACGGGCAAACTAGCCCAAATTTTGTATACAAGGCCGATTCACGTATTTCTTCCATATATATTCTTCAAGCCCATCAGTAATCGCGGCCCACCTCTGATCCGGTCAAATTCTGGTGATAACAGGGTCACACAGGGTTGAGACATGAATCAACCATCTAAAGACAAGAGAAAACATGTGACGACTTTGCGCTACCATGTTAATCTAAGATCAAAACGCCAGCTAAACTGGTTGTATATGTCCCGTGTAACCTTCTCTAGCCGGTTGCACCCAATATCCAAGTCCTCGCGTTTCTCCGTTGGTTGTAGGCAGGACCACATATGGATCCAATGTGTAGCCATTGGTATTACCTGCATAAAAGAAGTTGATTTTGCATTGTTAAATATATAATCATTTCGAGTATTCCACATGGCCCATAATAAAGCACAAACACCAACTCTGATGTGCACTTTATCTTTCTTTGGTACACCCGCTAACCAATTCCCAAACAAGTTCGTAATATTTGCCGGGGGAATAATATTAAAAGTCATATAGACTACACGCCATACCATTTTTTGCAAAGGGACAATCGATAAATAAATGTTGTATTGTTTCATCTTGATCACAAAAACAACATCTACGACTTGCTTGTCAGTTCCTCTTTGCTAAA
Source organism: Lolium rigidum (assembly GCF_022539505.1). NCBI lineage: Eukaryota > Viridiplantae > Streptophyta > Magnoliopsida > Poales > Poaceae > Lolium > Lolium rigidum. Next base: position 100,842,456 of record NC_061509.1, on the reverse strand, counting down.
TTATCTTTAGTAAGCAAAACTTTCTTATGCAAGAACCACATAAAAATTCTAATTTTAAGTGGTACTTTCATCTTCCAAATGTATTTACGAAGAAACTTTGTGTGGTCATTCATGTAATCTAGATACAAATATTTGACCGAGAAAATACCAGACGTTGTTAACTTCCAAATAAAAACATCGGCTGTGTGGTCAAATTAACACTGACTAAGCGGCTGCACAAGTGAGTCCATCTATCCTCCCTGTTTCCCGCAAGTGCCTGTCTAAAACCTATGTTTAAAGGTACCTGTGATATAACACGAGCAACCGAAACTTGTTTGCGTTGGACAATGTTATATAGGGAGGGATAGTGTTGGGAGAGAGGCGTATTCCCAAGCCATGTATCTTCCCAGAAACGAGTTTCTTCTCCATTACCTACCGTGAAGGACCCGCGTTTGAAAAAATCATCTTTCGATTTCATCAAACCACGCCAAAAGGGGGAATCCATAGGTTTTGCCTTAACTTGGGATAGCAATTTTGAATGAAGATATTTATTTTTTATAAGCTCTTGCCATACACCCTGTTCATTTAGCAGTTTAAAAAGCCACTTGCTGAGTAAAAACTTATTTTTTTTTATCTCCAACACTTCCACACCTAGGCCACCTTGATCCTTGGGTCGGCATATGATGTTCCAACGAGTCAGTCTATACTTCTTCTTATGGCCATCACTTTGCCAAAAAAACCCTGATCTAAAAAAATCCAGTCTTTTCCTAACCCCTTTTGGTATTTCAAAGAAAGAGAGCATAAACATCGGCAGGCTAGTTAATACTGAATTAATTAGCACTAACCTATCACCATAAGATAAAAGCTTTCCCACCCAACTTGCGAATTTCCTCTCGAAACGATCCTCGATGGCCTTCCATTCACTATTTTTTAGTTTGCGATGATGAATTGGAATTCCCAAATATCTAAATGGAAAAGAACCGGCCTCACACCCGAAGAGATTTATGTAATCCGTCTCAAATTCCTTTGCGTTGCCAAAGCAAAAACTTCACTCTTGTGGAAGTTAATTTTCAGCCCCGACAGCTCCTCAAATATACATAAGATTAGTTTCATGTTGAGGGCTTTCTCTAAATTATGTTCCATAGAAATGATAGTGTCATCAGCATATTGCAAAATTGAGATACCTCCATCAACTAGATGAGGTATTAGACCATCTACTTGGCCATCTGCCTTAGCGCGAGCAATCAAAATTGCTAACATGTCCACCACGATATTGAACAAAATAGGTGATAACGGGTCACCCTGTCTCAGACCCTTCCTAGTTTGAAAGTAATGACATACTAGTTGAATACCCGTGCGTTGCTACGGAAGAATAATACTCCCTCCGTTCCTTTCTGTAATGCCTATTGTTTTTTCGCAATTGTTTCAGAATATGAGAGGAAAGCTGTGTTTTTTTTGCAAATAACCCCTTCCACCGATTTGTTTCCGTCCAGAAAATCTGGAAAGAATCTGTTCACGTTGACAAAATCTGGTATGCAATCACGTAGAGAAAATCTGGACGTGAGATTAGGAAGGAGTAGATCACGCACGCGTCTGTTAAGGAAATAGCAAATACAGATCACGTGAGATTAGGAAGGAGTAGGCCGCGCGTAGGGAGCAGATCACGTCTCCGATCTGTTTCCAGTTTCCTTTTTTTCTCTCAAATAGCGTTGGGGGTTTTGTGTCAATAAATTTGCTTGCGCTAATTTCCGTGCCAAAAAACAATAGACACTATAGAAAGGAACGGAGGGAGTATATAATATTTAGACAATCATTGGATTGTCTCTCTATTTTATGTCATGAGCGGCATGCCCGTTTTCGACCGCCTGGCTCACAATATTAATATCATCCTCTTGCTTCTCCCTCTCTCGTAACTTCTAAGAATACCTTCCGTTTGGTTTCTCTTTGGTATCATTTTCATATTGAAATAGGGGTTTCTTTTTTTTCCTTCCAATGCTTTGTCTTTTCTATCTCCTCAGCAATTTATCCGATGAATTTTGACTGTCTAATTTTATTATAAGTAGGCTATAATTGAATAAACATGTTGGTTTCTTTCGGATCTTAGATATGAAAAAACATTGAGTGGTACTTCTATGCTCACATGTCACAAGCAGGTGGTTCAATAGTAGCTACTTCCAACCGAACAGTCCAGAAATAGCTTGACGTCAATTATATTGGCAGAAGGAAACAGTGGAAATATTACTGAATTTCAAAAGGAGCCTATGCAGGAAGACAGGACAATGGGCCGGCTCCTCCTCAGGACTGCTGGCTTGGCCGGCGCTGGGCAGTTTGAGCTCTGGTGGTCTCCATCATCTGTTCATTACACTGGTGGCGGGAGGTAGACCTCGGCTGTAGGAGGCAGAGCTGGCATAGCTCAGGCAGGACCTCACTGGCGGTGAAGAGGTCGAGGAGATGCGGGGATGCGCGAAGCTGCCAGGTGACGTCGCCAAAGCGCTTGTCTACTACCCCACGGGCAACGTTACACTCGCGAGCCGCGCACAAGGTAAGGTAGGCCTCGGCCCTGACAGTGCGCTTTGGGTGCCGCTGTCCTCATCCACGGCGGAGCACAGGTGGGATTCCCAGAATTGCAATGTTCCCAATCTGTCTCTGACGTTTCGATGGAAATATGATAGGGCCGCGTGGGCGCTGCAGGTCATGCGTGGCGAGGTAGGCGGCGTTGGCATCGGTATGCCGCCGGTGGAGACGTTCGGCAGCTGGCATCGGCGCCAAGCCTCTCCACCACGTCCTCCCGTTCCACCGCGACTTGCTGATCATATACGGTCATCTTAGCCGTGCCTTGCGTCGTGTACTTTGCTTCCGTCCGCCGTGATTTCCAAGGAGGTTCTTGCTTGATATCTTGCAACCCGCTTCTGTTCGCCGTGATTTCCACCGTGGTTCTTGCTCGATGCGCTGGAATCCTCGACTTGGATTGTAGATTGATTTGATACACGAGAACCAATCCATGCTATATTTAAAGACTAAGAGAACGAAGAGAAGGACTCGGTCTGTTCTGGATGCCTTGTTTTGATGAAACTCTGATTGCACCTATGTGTAGATTATGTGTAACAAGGAAATGATCTTCGCTGTGCAATCCAAAAAAGGAAAGGATCTTCGCTGCCGCTGACGTACAAATTCAGAGTGATGGATTCATTTACGTTTAGATTACGTGGCCTGGCTCTCCGTGTACTAAATTGGGCACATCGGGAAAGGTAACCTTGGGTCGGCTGCACGAGCGACGCACAGGTACCGGTTTTCTAGCGGTCGCACGGAGACGGTTTTCTTGGCGTGTTGTTGTCTAGTGTGCCGGACAATCGACGGAGATCCAGATCTTCTTGGGACGTGGCTACGTAGTGCCCGATTACCGGTTAGTCTTAGAGAGTGCCCCTCCTAAAAAATAGAAAGTCACGTGCAATGGGTTCCGGCATGTTCCGAAAATAGAAACTTTCGGTCCGAATGTGAGAAAACCCACTTTCGCCGCGCATTAAAAAACGAGCAGCAATTAGCTCTCTGGTCCCCCGGTCCCGGTACTTTCCACGCCTTCTGCATACCCATGAGCCAAAAAATATTTTATACTACAGTACTGTATTAAAATAATAAAACAAAATATGGAGAAAAATCATTCGCGAGACGGGAAATTTACTAAATTCTTCCTTGGTATCTTCCTTGCGTGGGCAAACTCCATCCAGTTTCAACGAAAATACATCCCTTATAAAAACAACAAATACCAGAGAGTAGTTTATGATCTAATTGAGATGTAAATGTTGCAGCAATGGATGTAGAAAAAAGTTAAAATTACATCTAGAAGCACCAAAATAATGGGATCACAAAATAAGTGTTTTACACCTTGATCCATTAAGCATTCTGGATGTACAAAAATGACAAAAATTACATCCAGATACATACGTTTTATCCATAGTTGCAGAAAAATACATCTCAGACTTTTACCATTTCTTGGATGGAAAAAAAGGCCGGAAAGTACATCCAATTGCAAAATATTACAGACAGAATTGGGGAAAATTGCACTATTCTTACATCCTTGCCTACGGAAGGATCTGGTGGATAAGCAGTGCCCATAAATCCTTAAAATTCCTGTAGACAAATGAAGACCAAACCGATCTCTGAATTCACATCTCAATGAAATACAGCAATCGGAGGTTAATCGGGGAATTTACCTGCGCGCGAACACACCACCGAGTGCCGGAGCCGCCGTTTCACTCGATGAAAACAAATCCACCAGAAGCTAGCTGCACCAAGCCTGCATTACCGCCGGCCACCGCGCACCCAGGCTATCAGGCTCGCGCGGCCCATGGGTAGCAAAGGGAGGGGCCACCTCCTTGCGCGTGCGGCAGAGGACGAGCGCGATGGCCCTGTGATCCCCACATCCGCTACCGACTACCCCGCCGCCGCCATGGCCGCCGCCTCTCCCCTCTTGAGCATGGGCATTTGATCCCCCCATCCGCACCACCACGTCCTCCAAGGGCTCCGCCCTTCACCTTCGTCGCCGGCGCTGCCCGTTCCTCCCTCCCCCGTAGCCGCACCAACGCCATGGCCGCCGCCATACGCCTTGGGAGCGCGGGCATCGTGCGGTCCGCACCACCAGCACGGCAGCACCTCTCCTTCTCGATGGGGGTCCAATCCATCTCGCCGCTCGGGTTCGAGACCATGGTGGAGAGGGTGCAGGACTGCGGGTGGGGATTTTTTCCGATATGTTCGGGTGGGGATGGGGAGTGGGTAGACGAGAGGAGTCGCGATGTGACTTAATCGGTGGCACGTGCGCGTGGTCCCGGTTGAAATCCGCCGCACCGCATGATCTTGATCCGACGTTCGACAAGAAGGAGCACCGCGGAAGGCTAGAACGAGCTCAGGCAGGAATTAGATTTCTCCATCTTCTTGACGAACGACTCCGCAGTTACCACCGACTCCGTACAATAGCAAAGAAAGAGTTAGAATCGGATGAGCATAATCGCCCTGGTCTGAAAGTTGGGCCGCATCGTTTTTTCCTAGGATCAGATGAAAACAGAATTAAAACAGGTCCGTTTGTGACACCAGCCAGTCACCTATTGCAATTTAATAGTAAAGATGTCATCGTTAACCTTAATATCGACACTCCCCCGACTAATGAACTGCTCAATCCATCGACACCATTTAGGGTCAAACCCCTTCATCCGCATCACTTGTTGCAAGAAAGGCCATTTGACCTTGTCATACGCCTTTTCAAAATCTAGTTTTAGTAAAACTCCATCCGATTTCTTCCTATGAAGTTCATGGATAGTTTCGTGAAGAATTAACACCCCTTCTAAAATATGTCTACCCGGCATAAACGCGGTTTGTGTTGGTCTGACCACATTATGCGCCACCTTAGTGACCCGATTTGTGCCAACTTTTGTGAATATTTTGAAGCTCACATTCAATAAACATATTGGTCTATATTGCTGAATTTGTATCGCATTCTGTTTTTTCGGAAGAAGGACGACTGTGCCATAGTTAAGATGAAATAGTGGTAAATCCCCGTGTTGAAAACTCTTGAAATATAGGCAAATGCATAATAAGCGTGCACCCGAGGGCGGGTTGTCCTCGGGTGTGAAATATAGACAAATCCATGTTGGCTTTGCCGACACCGTCGCGGTGACACCCGAGGGCGCCGCCTTGCCTTCCTGGAGGGCATCGGGTGTACCCCCTCGCCCAATCCCCTCCGTGTACCGGGGGAAACCCTAGGATTAGTCTGGACAGCAGCGACGTCATTGTCGTTCTCCTTGTTGAAGGTGTTGTTTGGTACGCGGTGGTTCGGAGTGCTAGGAGCGTGGTAGGAATTTTTCGGGAGGCGCAGTGGTGGCGGGTTGTCCTCGTTCCTGTCGATCTGCCGGTGTTGGCATTCTTTTTCTTTTTCTTTTTTTTTCTCTGTTGGTTCTTTTGGGCTTGGTTGTGCTGCGACCCCAGCATACTTGTTGTATCGTGGTTGCTATATTAATATAGTGGGACGAACCTATTTCGAGGATGAGGGTTGATTCTGTTTCAGGAGTCTTTAGTTTGTGGGAGATTCAAGCTTTGTCACCAATCCCAAAACTCGAGGACTGGCACGAGATGTTATAACAATGTAACATACGCTAGTTTCTGTTTCTTGAGATTAACATATGCACTGTTAACAGCTAACCAGAAACCAATTTTTGATGTGAAAGAGTGCCTCTACATTGGAATGTTACTAATTACTTGAAAATGAAACATACAACAACTTGAGAAAATGATAATAAGTAGATCTAATAAATACTTTAAATGCACAGATCTAATCTTTCATCATCAAGAATGTTGCCTTACACACTGTGAGCATGAAGATGAACAATACTTGTGCCATTCAAACATGTTAAGGTGATTTAAATCAGCTATTTTTTCACAATGTATGAAGTAATAATACCAGAACATAATCAACTGAAAATATAACACAATATACAAACTCACAGGAGGTGTGTGTAGTGACCAGTGGCAGTGAAGAGAATTGTACTACCTCTGTCCACAAAAGGATGTCTTAAATTTGTCTAAATTTGGATGTATGTAGACACTATTTAGTGTATAGATACATCCGAATTTAGCTAAATTTAAGACATTCTTTTTTGGACGGAGGGAGCACTATATGTGAGGACCTCGGAAGCTAGCCCACGCGGTGCCGTGAGTGGTGGTTGTATAAACCATCTCTATACCATGTATTGTACCTATGTAATCGACGTGGGTGGCACGCTGTCTTGGTATCGTCCTTGATTTTGATTAGACTTGTCATCCGGCCGCGTTGGTTATCAAAGGGTTGATGCTAGTGTTGAGTATCTCCTGGCGGCTTGGGACGCTGTGTAGCGCAATCCTTTCCAATGAAAATCCCGAGTCGCACAGACCACCTCTTTTGCATCATCATCCAAAGAAACACGAAATATCATGGCAGCCACTAGTAGAAAATCTCTCATGCGTACCGGTTCCAGAGGGGCATTCGTACCGGTTTTGCAACCGGTACAAATTATTCGGCACTAAAGCCCCCCCCCTTTCGTACCGGTTGCTTACGAACCGGTATAAAACGGGCCTCCACGTGGGCCACCAGGAGAGCTCAGGGCTAAGGATCTTTGGTACCGGTTGGTAATACGAACCGGTACCAAAGGTTCCCCCCGCGGCAGGGAATTTGCCCAAATCTCTGCCGCGGCAGAGAATTGGCTTTTTAGGGTTTTGGAGAGGTTTAGGGATATCGGTTTGATTCATATCGCGTCGATGCACCAGAAACGCGTTTGGGTTTAGGTAGTACATGAAGATCAAGATGATGCATAGCAAGTTGGTGCATATAATATAACACACATGTTATTGCATGAGATCGCAAATTAAGTAGCACTATGCATGAAGATCGATCTTCATGCATAGTGGTGCTCTCCGAGGCGTACTCTATATATGTCTATTACATGTAGCATAGTGGTACTCTTCGAGTCAACTATATATGTAACATGTACATCTTCATTCATAGTGGTGCTCTGCGAGTTGTGGTATGACGTCCCGAAGGAAAAATCCCGCCAATTCCTCGCCTATTGCTATGAAGCGGTCATCGATTGAGAGCTTGTTCCGCTTTCTTGCCAACTATAAAAGAATAAGATACAAATGAATACATGAAACAACTATTACTGAAACTCAGCACAACTTATGATAACAAAACAAATTTGTGAAGATTGTTTTTGTACCTCTTTATTTCTTTCATTATTCGTTCTCTCGTTGACAATTCTGCGGATGTACTCGCAAACGAAGAATCCACAGAGATCGGTCCCCGGAGGTTGTTGCGGGCATTTCTTTACAAGAATATAATTCAATCAAACAATAGTCAAGTATGATAATTAAAAGGTGTGTGGACCTAGGTAGTACTACTTACTTTCGCACGCCATCGCAGCTTCGGTGTCCATTCACGGGACGTATCTTCCTTGATGAAAGTTTGCCATACGCTGCTCGACAAAAGAAAATGCATAAAAGAGTCATACACTGCTCGACAAAATTAACGAAACAAACCGATAAGAATTAAAATTACCTTCGAGCATTAAAAAACAAGACAAGTATAGATCCTTTTTTTTGCTTAGTGAGTCCAAGACTTCAACTTCTCCGATTTCCAAATTGATGACGAGAAGAATAAAGTGAAACCTACGCACGTTTCAATATGTAGTGTCATATATATAAGTCATTAGTTAAAATTTTGACATACGGTGAGCAAAATATAATGTGTTATAAGACAGTAAGACTCACTCGAAGTTGTAAGGCCAAAGTATTAGCTTTTTGTCACGTTGTCGCTTCAAAAACCTTAGCAAAGTCTGCGGTGTATCCTTGTTATAGAGGGGATTCTCTATGGTTTTGACATGCATTGTGTTCGGGTCAATGAACCCAATGTCCGTGATATCGTCCCTTTTGCATTCGAGCATCTTCGATCCGCATAATATAGCGCACAAAAGATTATAATCTGCAGACAATGAACGACTTCTCAAATTAAATAAATAAATCACTTACGAGACAATAGCAACTGATGATTGATTTGTCGAGGGCCCGGAGATTGTATAACCGAAAGAGTTCGGCGAAGTCAACGTTCACACGAGTACTCCTGGAAGTAGTGCTCTTCCCTAACTCGCACCATGATAGTCTCGATCCCTTCCTTTGAGGCCTTAAGGTACCACGAATGCAAGTTACGCATACTTGTTGGTACCTTCCTGAGATTCTCGACCAAATCTTTCCCACGCACAAACTGATATGCTCGTTCAGCTAAGGCGTAATCAGTTGCGTCTTGTCGAGAACTTTGAACGGTCTTCCCGTCAAACACCTTGAGAGGGGCGACCGATTGAACGGGTTGTTGTCCGAGCTGGTAGACACTGTGTATCCCTTTTATCTCCCTGATACCCGATTGAACGGGTTTTGTCGCCTCGATCATCTTGTCATATGACCTTTCAATAGAACGCACATAGTCAGATGGCGGCGATGGTACAGGGTCATATAGATTGTCAACAGTACGCACAACTTTCTCCCGATCTAGTGTCTTCTCGAAAGGTATCTACGGCACTTTCGGTGCAAAAAATTTCTTCACCTCGGCCTGAACGGCCTCCGCGTTTTCCTCTGGAGTTTTTTCCCAAGGTAACTTCTCAGTAGGCGGCAGTTGTTTCTCCTTTCTAGCTTTCTTCCTAGGCGGCGTACCGTTCCGCTTAACGGACGCTGTCTTACACGGAGGATCTCGAGATGGTGGACTCACGCTGGGGTCCCTCTCAGGTAGGTGTGGACTTGGCTGCTCACCAGGACTGCCACCAGGAGGAGTCGATGGCATTCTGTTGCTCATGTGTAGGAGTCGGTGGCCTTTGCAAAGGACGACGTACTTCTTCGGCCATAGGGCGAAACCGTGCTTGACATCGGCCGGTGTCCTCTCATCTTCACCTCTAGGAATATCAAGCTCCACTTTTTCAAAACCCGAAACAACTTCATCCACCCCGACACGAACACAACCAGGTGGAATGGGCATATGATGGTGCATTGCTCCATCTTCACTTGAGTACACATAGCCGACCGCCACCTTAACAGACGCGGTCTTGATTAACATATGTAGCTCGCAATCTGTCTTCTCCGTGACATAATCCACGGGGTAGCTTCCTCCACATCCGTCAAGATGCGAGGAACCGACACTGCTTCTTCGCTGAGATGGGGCAGCATCGGCTTGTGGATCTGTAGAAACAGCGGCTGATCAGGTGCCCTCTGATTTCTCTCAAGAGCCTCCACCCTAGTTAACAACTCCGTTACAATGTCGGCGTCCTTCTTCTTCTTTCGCGAACGGCTTCTATAAGTGTCAGCGCTGTCCGGCCACGCTTCCTTCATGGTGAGACCTGGGCGAGCTCGTACCCGTCCAACATGTTCAGGGTTCCCCGGAGCGAGTGTCGGCTCGTCATTCTCTCGATCGGGAATGTACTCTCCCTTTCTGACCTTGTCAATTGCATCTACAAGCTTCGGTACAATTGCCTCAATTTTTTCCTTCCATTTTCCCTTCGCAACGATCAGCCCTGTCTTTGGGTCCAACCCTGCCCCATGAGCGAACAACCATAACTTGGACCGTTCGGGCCAGTCCCATGTACGTGGAGTGATTCCATGATCAATCAGTTTATTCTCAAACGCTGTCCACTTCGGAATGGCACTCTTGTAGCCACTTGACCCCAAATGATGCGGAAGTTTCTTCTTTGCAGCATTTTCGGTATTTTTCTTCGATCGGGACACAAAAGTAGACGATTGCTTATACTCCTTAAATGCGGCCCGGTGATCTTTTATCTTCACTAGATTATCATCGAATATTGGATCTTCATTCTTATATTTGTCCCATAAATTTTTCTTGAAGGTCCGGAATTGTATGGCCATCTTCTTCCATGTCCATTCCTTGACTTTATTCTTCGGCCTTCCGTCATGTCTTCCGGTAGGCTGAACTTTGTCAGTAGCGTGTCCCAAAGAAATTTTTTCAACTTGTCGTTGACATAACTAGCACCACTCTCCGGGTTCTTCGGCTTATGCCACTCTTGAATGCTGATCGGTACATGATCCCTAACAATAACTCCGGATTGACTTGTAAATTTGCGGCAAAACTCCTTGGGCTCCATCTGGTTCACCATTATCCTTGAATGCCGTGAGGGCTAACCTGCCCTCGCACTTTAGCACCCGCGTCCGGCCTCGTTTTGATCTAACGGACTTGCTCGATGATCCAGAAGGCTAAAAGAAAAAATTATTCGTTAATAAGTGCAATACAAATAAATGAATGCATCTAGGGATGAACATATAGACTAATTGATACATAGATATACACCTCGCCGGAGTTTGTGATGGACACTTCGTTGTCTATTCTAACTTGTTCGAGACTCAAGTCCCTCGCCAAAATCATTCGAGAAAGTCTTGGTAATCGTTGTCATCCGTCGGGTTCCGGACCACGGGCACTCTCATAGATCAATTGCTGCACCGCTTCTTCCCCCTCCTCATCTCGGACGAAGGTGCCGTCCTCCATACCTCAATGTCACTGCAAAATTAAGAAAGCAATTGTATTTCATTCATCATGTCATGATCATATAACGGACCGCCACGGCCACGGACACGGTGTTCCCCCTCCTCCTCTCGCTCTTCTCTCTTTTTCTCGACCCTAACCCTAACACTCGGCGCTCCTCCTCTCGCTCTTCTCTCTATGTCGCGGCGGCACCACCACGGACTCGGCACCGCTACAGACCCTAACCCTAACACTCGGCGCTCCTCCTCTCGCTCTTCTCTCTATGCCGCGGCGGCAATTGGTGGTCTTGGTTTGCAATTTGGAGTTGGTTTGTGAATATTCCAAAATTTGGGGCAATCTAAAATTTGTTTCAAAGTTGCCACTTTGGATGCTTATATTAAGAGTTTGACTTTGAATCAGCAAGGTTGACTTTGACCAAGTTGTTCACTTTTATGAGTACTATTGATCTGGGCAAAAAGATTAGCAAGTTTAGTTTAGAAATAGTTAACCAAAGGGGCTCAAAGTAGGCATCATATTATTTTTGGCAGATTTGACCATTAGCATGTCACTTAGGTTTTTTCACTTTCTTCCCTTTTTCCGATCACACATTTATAAAGTCATGTGGGTTCTCAAGGACTAGCGCAACAAGTCATACTGTGTTTACACCGTCTACACAAGATTCGCTTCCTAAACTAAACAAATTCAACCTTATTTGTAAATTCGTGTGCAAAATTCTCGGGAAATGAACGAGTGCTGCAAAATTAGACACCAAAGTATTTTGATCAAACGGCGCTGCAAAATCCGGGGAGACTCGGGTCGCCGTCGCCGGCGCTCATAGACGGCGCTCGACGGCCGTTCTCGCGGGCCGGGGAGGAGCAGGAGTGGTGGCGCGGCTCGTGGGGGAAGGAGTGGCTGGGGTCCGTGGCGGCGGAACGTGGCCGCAGGGTCGTGGTAGAGCGGCAGTAGGCGAGGGGAGCGGCTGCCGGCGAGGCACCGCGGCAGCGGCAGCGGCAGGGCAGCGGCAGGGCAGGGGCAGCGGCAGGGCAGGGGCAGGGCAGGGCAGGGGCAGGGCACCGCGGCAGCGGCAGCGGTAGCGGCAGGGCAGGGGCAGGGCGCGCTAGCTGGTGGCGGCGCGGCGCGGCTTTTCCTCGAATACCCTGCGGGCGTGCGTGAGGGGGAGGCCGGCGGCGACCGTGGCGCGGCAGCCGACGCGCGCGCGGGCTCCTCCCGGCGAGGCGCGCCGGCCAGGGAGGCGAGGAGGCGAGGGAGGCGAGGGAGGGAGAGGAGGGGCCGGGTGCTCACCTCGGTGAGGGCGACGGCGGCGGGGAGAGGTGGAGCGGCGCGGGCGACGCGGCGACAACGGCGGCGGCTCGGTGAGGGCGACGGCGGCGGCTACGGCGAGGGCGACGGCGAGGGCGGCCGCTACGGCGACGGCGACGCGGCGAGGGCGAGGGCGACGGAGCTCTGCGAGGTTGGCGCGCGCGGAAGAAGAAGTTGGGAATTTTTGCCCGCGCTAAGTCCTTACTAGGGGGAAATACCTTTGGTACCGGTTGGTACCACCAACCGGTACGAAAGGTCTTTCGTACCGGTTGGTGGTACCAACCGGTACCAAAGGTTTTTTTTTATTTTCTTTTGCTGTTTCTTTTGTTTTTCTTTTTCTTTTCTTTTTCTTTCCTGTTTCTTTTGCTGTTTCTGTTTCTTTTCTTTTTATTTTCTGTTTCTTTTCTTTTGCTTTTCTATTTCTTTTTTCTATTGCTTTTCTTTTTTTCTGTTTCTTTTCTATTCCTGTTTCTTTTTCTTTATTTTCTATTTATTTTTTCTATTTATTTTTTCTATTACTTTTCTTTTTCCTTTCTTTTCTATTTCTTTTCTATTGCTTTTGTTTTTCTTTTCTATTTCTTTTCTATTTCTTTTCTCTATTCTATTTCTTTTCTTTACTCTCGCCACGACGCCGTCCGCACAGGAAACTTTCCCGTCCCGACGTCGCGCGGGAAACTTTCCGGCCACGACGCCGCGCGGAAAAGAAAGGGCGGGAATGAAATTTTATTACGATTGAACTCGAATTAAAAGTACATAGCTTAACTGAAAATTAAAGATACATGACCAAATTCTACTGGAGTCATTCAGTCATACTCGTGCCTAGCCCTGTAGTAGTCGCCACTGTAGTCGTCGTAGTCGCCGTCATCATCGTCGCTGGCATCGGGGTCGCGGTACTCGAACGTCGGCGGGTGAGCACGCGTGGGCTGGGACCGAGGGTAGCGCAGGCGGGGGCCACGGTAGGCCATGACGCCCTGGAGAGTCCGGCCGCGCCACCACAGCCGACGGCCGGCCTCGTTGAAGTTCGGAGGAGGCGGGCCGCCCTCCTCGTGCCTGGCAAGCGCCCTCTCACGCCGATTGATGAAGAAGCTTTCCCAAGTCGGGCTGTAGTCGGGATGCCACTGGGGATTCCTCCGCTGCTCTGGCGTGAGCTCGAAGTAGTAGTGGTTCGTGATGGCTATCTCGCGCGCCACACCTAGAGGGACTGGAGGGACCGGTACGCCTCCGACGCTTAGCAACCAGCCGGTCGGGACGCGGTAGCCCGGCGGGCAGGGGTAGTTCGAGGCGCAAAGCGCCTCCGCCTCCCGGGGGTTAGAGATGCGATGGAAGCCATGGGAGAGAATGATGAGGTTTGCGAGATATGAGTCTAGATGTGATATGTAAATGGTGGCCAAGCCTACATATATATAGTGAAAAAATGGCGGGAAGACGAGAGGCGGGATCCGGTGGAAAGCGCGGGAAGAAAATAGGCGGGAAGACAGATCGAGGCAAACCTTTAGTACCGGTTGGTGGGTGCAACCGGTACTAAAGCTGTCGGCGAGATAAGGACGCGTGGGTAACCTTTAGTACCGGTTGGTGGGTGCAACCGGTACTAAAGCTGTCGGCGGGATAAGGACGCCCTGCTCGATGAGATAAAGTATGTAGCGCACGACGCCCTGTCGGTGGGATAAGGACGCGTGGGTAACCTTTAGTACCGGTTGGTGTACGCAACCGGTACTAAAAGCTGTCGGCAGGATAAGGACGCTCTGCCTATAAAAGGAGCATCGATAGACCATGGGAAGCAGCTCAACAAGCCAACATGGATGGAGAGTTTCATCACCATGGATGGAAGAAAGGGTTGGGAAATCTCCCGTGGCGGAACTTGTCGAAGATGCCCTTGGTGCACACGCCCTATGGCATCTTCGGAAGTTCCGCCTCGGAAAAATTTCCCTGCAAGCCCGTGGAAGACTCCATCTCCTCTAACAATGTTGCGGAAAGGGTTGGGAAATCACCCGTGGCGGAACTTCTCGAATATGCCCTTGGTGCACATGCCCTATATATGGCATATTCGGAAGTTCCGCCTCGGAACAATTTCCCTGCAAGCCCGTGACTTAACTAGTAAAACAAGCCAACCATCTCCATTGTTAATATCTTACATACGAGTAACATCATTACACAAAAGTGATTTCCATATTGAGATACACAAGTTATACTCCATCTCCTCTAGTCTTCCGAGTTTTCTTCGCCCGTTTCCCTTTCTTCTTACTGCGACGCAACCATGGACAATCTTCATTGTTTAAGATGATGCTTGGGTCAATTTTTACCTTGAAGGGTGGAATATCGTCAAACTTATTATAATCTTCTGACATGTCTGTCTTGTTCTCTACTCCCACGATGTTTCTTTTTCCTGAAAGAACTATGTGCCGCTTTGGCTCATCGTATGATGTGTCCTCTTGCCTTTCTTTTCTTTTTTTCGGTTTGCTAGACATATCCTTCACATAAAAAACCTGAGCCACTTCAACTGGCTAGGACGAATGGTTCGGTGTCGTACCCAAGATTCTTGAAATCCACCTGTAGTCATTCCGTCTTGCGGGTCTACATGTACCCGTCTTTCGAGTTGAACCATTTACACGGAACAAAGGGACCTTGAAATTAGGTCCATAGTCAAGTTCCCATATCTCCTCTATGTACCCATAATATGTGACCTTGTTCCCATTGCCATCTTCTGCATCAAAGCGGACACCACTGTTTTGGTTGGTGCTCTTTTTGTCTTGGGCGAAAGTGTAAAATGTGTTCCCATTAATCTCGTACCCTTGAAAAGTCGATATAGTAGAAGATGGTTGCTTGGCCAACAAGTACAGCTGCTCGTCATCGGTGACATTCATGAGACGTGTTTGCAACCAACCGCCGAAAGTCTTCATGTGTTCTCCATCAATCCAATCTTCACGTTGCTCCGGGTATTTAGAGCGTAAGATCTCCTTGTGTTCCTCTTTGTACGGAGCCACCAAGATGGAATTAAGTAGAAGCTGTGTAGTGTGCTTGAGTGAAAGAATGTCCGTCCATACACGTTGCTGATTTCTTTCCTAGCGTGCCTTTTCCACGCAGTCTCCCCTCATAGCGCGATTCGGGAACACCGATCGGCTTAAGGTCGGGAATAAAGTCAACACAAAACTCAATGACCTCCTCTGTTCCATAGCCCTTGGAGATGCTTCCTTCGGCCTAGCACGGTTATGAACGTACTTCTTTAAGACTCCCATGAATCTCTCAAAGGGGAACATGTTGTGTAGAAATACGGGACCGAGAACGCCAATCTCTTCGACCGAGTGAACTAGGAGATGTGTCATAATATTGAAGAAGGATGGTGGGAACACCAACTCGAAGCTGACTAGACATTGGACCACATCCTTCCGTAAATTTTGTAGAGTAAGTGGATTGATCACCTTCGAGAAATTGCATTGAGGAACGCACATAGCTTCACAATGGGTACTCGAACATTTTCGGCGAAGCCCCCTCAATGCAACCGGAAGTAATTGTGTCATAATCACGTGGCAGTCATGAGACTTTAGGTTTTGAAACTTTTTCTCCGACATGTTTATTATTCCCTTTATATTCAACGAGAAGCCGGACGGGACCTTGATGCTACTCGGGACTTCAAAAAAGATCTCCTTCTCCTCTTTGGTAAGAGCATAGGCGGCGGGACCTTGATACTTCTGCGGATTCGGGTTGTTTCCTTCGTGGATACTTTGCTGGTCCTGCCGTGCATCCGGTGTATCTTTTGTCTTCCCATACACGCCCAAGAAGTTTAGCGAGGTTCACGCAAAGATTTTTCGTCACGTGCATCACGTCGATTGCGAGTGAACCTCTAAGAATTTCCGGTAGGGTAGCTCCCAAAATATCGACTTCTTCTTCCACATGGGTACGTGTCCGTCAACATCATGCGGAGCAGATTGTCCGCCGGGACCCTTTCCAAAGATCACTTTTAAATCCGTGACCATATCATATATAACTTCCCCATTAGGGCGGGTAGGCTTCGTTCGGTTATATGCCTCACCTCCGAAATGCTTTCCTCTCTTTCTTACGTGATGTTGTTTTGGAAGAAATCGACGATGCCCCAGGTACACATTCTTGTTTCCCAAATAATTACTATCGAGTCTCACCTAAACAGTGTGTGCATGCATTGTATCCCTTGTTTGACTGCCTGAAATGTTACCAAGAGCGGGCCAATCATTGATGGTTACAAATAACAACGCTCGTAGGTTAAATTCCTTTTGTTCGTGCTCATCCCACACGGTACACCTTCGTCACGCCACAACTCTAAAAGTTCTTCAACCAATGGCCTCAGGTACACATCAATGTCGTTGCTTGGGTTGCTTCGGGCCCTGGATGAGCACTGGCATCATAATGAACTTCCGCTTCATGCACAACCAAGGAGGAAGGTTATAGATACATAGAGTCAACGGCCAGGTGCTATGATCTGAGCTCTGCTCCCGAAAGGATTAAAGCCATCCGTACTTAGACCAAATCTTAAGTTCCTTGCGTCATCTGAAAATGACTTGAACTCTCTGTCGATTTTTCTCCACTGCGACCCGTCAGCGGGGTGTCTCAACATCACATCTTTCTTACGGTCCTCTTTGTGCCATCGCAACAACTTGGCATGCTCTTTGTTACTGGAACAAACGTTTCAACCGTGGTATTATAGGAGCATACCACATCACCTTCGCAGGAACCCTCTTCCCGGGGGTGGACTCACCCTCAACATCGCCGAGGTCATCTCGCTCTGATCTTATACCTCAATGCACTACATACCGGGCATGCATTCAAATTCTCGTACTCCCGCGGTAGAGGATGCGGTCATTGATGCATGCATGTATCTTCTGCACCTCTAATCCTAGAGGGCAGACAACCTTCTTTGCTTCGTACGTGCTAGAGGGCAACACGTTCTCCCCTGGAAGCATCTTCTTTATTATTTTCAGCAACTTTTCAAATCCCTTGTCGAAGTACCATTCTCTCGCCTTCCACTGCAGCAATTCCGATGTGGTACCCAACTTTTTCGACCATTTTCGCAATTTGGGTACAACGGTTTGTTGTGATCCTCTAACATTTTCTCCAACTTCAACATCTCCTTTTCATTTCCGCAGTTCATCTTCGCATCAAGAATGGCCCGACCCAAATCGTCATCCGGGTCATCAAAAATCGGCTCATCGAAAATGAGCTCTTCTTCGACTTCGTCTTCCCCCATTCTACTACCACCGTCTTTAGTGAATAAGGGATAGTTGTCACTATCCTCTTCTTCTTCGTTGTCTTCCAATATAACCCCTCTTTCTCCGTGCTTGGTCCAACAATTATAGCTGGGCATGAAACCATTCTCCAGCAGGTGGACGTGAAGGGTCTTCGAGGTAGAGTAATCCTTCATATTCTTACGGGAACTACATGGACAATACATGAAACCATTCGACTGCTTGTTTGCCTCAGCCACGTTGAGAAAATAATGCATGCCGATAATGAACTCGGGATGGCACCGGTCACCGTACATCCATTGTCGACTCATCTGCATTTTATATGTATATCAAAAATCATTAAGTACACAACATCATGGATATATGAGTGACCAACTTAATTAATATTCAAGTTCATCACATAAAACTAAGTTTTTTTATAAAAAAGAAGAGGCTCACCGAGGTTGTACGGTGCTCGGCTAGGGACGACGCTAGCGATCGACGGCGGTGAGGACGGGGATGATACTAATTAAAACCTACAAAATATACCATAATTTCAGCTCAAATTGATTATAAAAAAGTAAAATCCCTAACTTAGGCATTTCATCAAACACCTTGTTAGCACTAGAAAAATAGTACGAGTTAAACTACCAAAGAAATGAGCTAAATTAGGAACGCCGGAAGAAAGGATGATATTGCTAACCCTTGGATAGATGGAGGTCGTTAATCTTGTTAAAATGGTGGAGAAAAATAAAGATTATTGGAGTGTGAGAGGTGGAGAAAAATTTAGAGTGTGAGGAAGAAGAGAAAAATGAGAGCCACGGCGGGGGGCTCGGGCGATCCGGGCGATTTGATATGGTTGGGTACCCTTTGGTACCGGTTCGTGTTACGAACCGGTACCAAAGGTCCAACCGGGCCCCACCACGCGTCTGAATTTTGGCCGAAGACCTTTCGTACCGGTTCCTAACACGAACCGGTACGAAAGCCCCTCCCAAACCGGTACCAAAGCTCCTCGCCCACCTGAGCCCTCAAACCGATACAAATGGCCCCATTGGTACCGGTTCGTAAGGGAACCGGTACCAATGGCTTAGATGGATGAGAGGTTTTCTACTAGTGAGCTAAATTCTTTAATTGCAGGTCGGACACGATCTCCCACCGGAAAAACGATTACATCCTCGTGTCCTCAATCCACACCAAGAAACCGCGGCCGGTCGGCACTCGGCAGCCCTGCGCGCCCGCCGTCGGCAGGCTCCCATATCTGTCCGCTCCCGCCTTCGTACAATCGTACAGCTTCGCTGCGTAGATCAGCGCCCCTGCGCGCCTCATCTTTCGCCGCCGGGAGAAGTACACGCTGACCTCGTTCCTGGCTGGCTACCAGCGATGCGCTACAGGGGACACCACGCGTTGTTCGAAGGCTTCATGCACTACCGCTTGATCCTGGTACGGAGTTCGCCGGCGCCCCTGCCGCCCGGCTAGCACGCCACCGCCGGAGTATGCGAAGGCTTCACGCACCTCCGCTTGGTCCCGATACGGAGCTCGCCGGCGCCCCTGCCGCCCGGCTGGCACGCCACCGCCGGAGCTCTTGGGCTTGAGGCCGTCCAAGCCCATAGGAATCCCGTCTCCCCGTGTCCCTGCCGCCCTGCTGGCACACCACCCACCCCGGGGCACATGGTTGTGCGGCCGTCCTAGCTCATAGGAATCTCGTCAACCCCCGCGGCGGTGGTGCGTTGCAACTCCATGGAGATCACTTTATAAACCATCTCCAATTCATACTAGTATCAATTGGTAGCTCATTCGAGTTTTCGAAAACTAACCTCGAAAACCCTACTGCTGCTATACCTATATCTACACCTATACCTAGACCTAGTCTTATACCTATACCTATACCTATACCTATACCAGGATGTAGTCAACTATGTACACTTGGAGCCTGCAAAGTTTAATATGTAATACATTATTTTTTAAACTCAGCAAAAAGTACAAATTGGACAAATTTTAGAAGGTGGCACTGTTCAGATCTGCATTTTTGTCTTTTTTTTTGCCGAGGATAGAATATAAGGTACTCTGTATTGGAAATTTACACACATAGAATAAATCATTGACTACATTCTAGTATTTTTGTTGAAATTTCTCGAAGCTCTAAATTCGGACTCCTTCATTTCTCGCCGGATGCTGCTTGGCGTGCTACGAGGCAGGTTTTCAACTTGGTCACGTTGTACGGGCCGCATGCAGTGCCCGACAAGCTCCAATTCCTACAAGAACTGAAGCCGCACTGCACCACAACCTCGCCTGCCCTACTGGTGGGCGACTTCAACTTGATCATCCAAGCGTCTGATAAGAGCACCAATAATTTCAACAGAAGAACCATGATGGCCTTTCGTCGTTTCACCAACGACACTAGTAGGAAAACTCTTATAGGCAGAGCTTAGTTCTATGGCGCACCACTGAAAATGCGCCACAGAATGTTATTTTGTGGCGCACCATGCTAGGTGCGCCACAGAAATAGCTTAATTTTGTGGCGCACTGCTGAACATTGCGCCACAGAAATTGTATGGGGCCCACATCCTGCCACCACCAATTATTAGTGTAGGTATTTCTGTGGCGCACATGGCGTGCTGCGCCACAGAAATAACTCTTTCTGTGGCGCACGTGCTTCGGTGCGCCACAGAAGTAGTTGATTCTGTGGCGCACTTGCTCGGGTGCGCCACAGAATTAAGGTAACTTATATCATCTCGCTCGTGCCCTCCCCCGCCTGTTCACCTCTCCCCTCTCCCCTCTCCCCTCCCCTCTCCCCTCTCCCCTCTCCTTCGATCCGCCGCGCGCCGCCATGGTCGTCGCCATCGCCGTCGCCGCCGCCTTCCTCCGCGAGGGCCGCATGCCGCCACGGTCCTCCCATCCCCGCCACCTGCAGCACAAGCTGCCGCTACGGCGAGGAGGGGCCGCCGCGAGGAGGGGCCGCCGTCGCGTGAAGGTGGAGGAGCCGCCGCGTCCTCCTCCTCCTCCACCGCTACCGTCGTCGTCAACCTCCTCCTCCTCCCCTGTTGTCGGTGAACTCTCTCCCCTCCCCTCCCCTCCCCTCCCCTCCCTCTTCCTCTCCCGCGCGAGCACAAAGTGCTCGACGAAATGCTCGTGTGCTGCTCTGTTGCTGCTGTTGCTTTGTGCTAGCTGTTCGTTGCGCGTTGTTGATGTGCTACTTGGATGCAATCTATCTATCTATCCTAGCTTGATGTCATTGTTGCTGCAGCTAGATGCATGCTCTGGTTGTGTGCTGCTGTTGCTGTTGATGTACTGGCTGCTGTTGCTGTTGATCTATCTATCCTAGCTTGTTGTCATTGTTGCTGCAGCTAGATGCATGCTCTTGCAGCTTCTCACCATTCCTGGTGAACTATACTTGTTGCTATTGCTTGTGTGTCCATGCTCTAAATGGTCAAATGATCATCATGTGCTAGTGATTTACTTATCGGCTCATTGCTCATGGTTGATGTACCTCAGTAGTGGTTCTGGATGCATTGCTGCTGTTGCTCTGGATGCATTGCCCCTAATTGTTATTGATGAACCATGTGATGTTAATGATTCAATTTAATTCAATGATGTTAATTTTATTTCCATCCTTTGTTGGAAATAAATCCATGTCTGAACCTGTACAAGGTAATGAAGACTTGCTCACTTGGTATTGCTTGCTAGTTGGAAATTTGGTTGGTTTTGATGCTACTGGTTCATTTAAATGCATTAAATGCTACTATGGTATGCTACTGTGGTATCCTTGTGAAGAAAATGATGGATTCTTGTGAGCTTATGGTATGCTACTATGCTACTTGTGGTATCCTTGTGAAGATTTACTTGATGGATTGTTGTGAGCTTATGGTATGCTACTATGCTTATAATGCTACGATTAGTGGGGATGCTTACTTGGATCATGTGCGTATAGTTCATATAGTTCCCTAAAAGAAAGAATGCTCCCTGGCCAGATGCTTGATGTCTTGGCTCAGCCAATGATGCAAAGGCTGAGGCAAAAACTTGGATAAGAACAGATACTAAAATAGAGATATTCACATTAGGGAATCATGTAAATGAATGCCACTGTGGTATCCTTTGAAGAAAATGGGAAGTTTCGATGGTTTAAAAGACTAGGTGATGCTAGGTTATTAAGTTGGTCGTCAAGGTTGGTTTTATCTGGTTAACTTGGATAGGCTATGTGTTCTTGCTTACTTATGCATATCCATCTCTACTGGATTGACTAGCTCAGGCTTGGCCTCTCTCTTGCCAGCATCACTTGGTTACTACTTTTCTTCTCTCGCCGTCCAGTACGTGAACGAGTCCTTAATGCAAAGACGGTGTCAGCCTCCCTAGCATCATGCCGACCCCTGTTGCCGTGCTTCAGGCCGTGTCTCAGGCGCCCTGCACTCTTCGCCTTTTTTCCCGGTGAACGAATAGACTAATCGTTGGAATAAGGAAGCCGATGACGGCCGATCGCAATTTAATCTTGCGACCGGCCGTCATCGGTTTCTTTATTCCAACGATCGATCTATTGGTTCACCGGGCAAGAAGGCGAGCGAGTGCTGGCGCGGGACACACGGCCCGAAGCGCGGCAACACGGCCCGGCATACATCTGGGCAGGCCGGCACGGTCTTTGCATCAAGGACTCGTTCAGCTGGACGGCGAGGGACTGCCGTGGTTCCGCGCCGGAGAGGCGGATCGGCGTCGTTGTGTCGTCAAGCACCCGTTCACGGAACGGCGGCCGGGGAAAGGGGGCCCTTCCGCAAAGTATACTTGCGGTGTATACTGCAACTATGGTTTCTCGACCATAGTATTTGTGTTGACCAACAATGTATGAGTCACTTATTCCATTTTGTCATTCCATTTGCTTTGAGATTTTCAAAATGCCGATGATTAAAATGTTTGGTCACCGTACACTCGGGGGCGGCGTAAGTGAGCCTGGTAAGATAGCACAAATATCAATCTCTTGTGCATCGGACTTGGTCTCACTTACACCGTCCCTGAATGTTAATATTTGTGTTGACCAACAATGTATGAGGCATTTATTCCATTTCTCTTGTGCATCGGACTTGTTGGTCTCACTTTCTTCCATTTTCATCATAGTAGGAAGCTGGATGAAGGACCCCGATGCAAGCGAGCCTCGGTGGGTAGAGATGAGGGAGCAAAGGAGGAACCGGATGAAGACTACTTTGTATCTCGAAATTGTGAAATTTGTATGAATTAAGAGTTGTATGCAAAACATTTGACACTTGCCACTATATATGTATCTCGATCGGGCTCTAAGTAATGTGATGATGATGTCTATGTTATATACGTGCAATGTACATGATATTTATATTATATCTGAATGTTGCTGTATATAACCCTGTATATCTGTATATTGCTGTCTATAAACTGCATGTGTATAGCAGGCAGCACAAAATCGTGTATAATACAAGCAAATTCTGTGGCGCACTAAAAACCAATTCTGTGGCGCACGCTTTTCTGTGGCGCACCTAAGAACACGTGCGCCACAGAAACCTTAATTCTGTGGCGCATGGGCCGGTGCGCCATAGAAACCTTAAATCCATTTTTGGTGCGCCACTAATGAGGCTTTTCCTACTAGTGCGAGATGGAGCTGCATGATATATATCTCCATGGACGTCGGTACACTTGGTCGAATTAGCAAGCAGATGCGATCAAGGTTAAACTTGACAGGGCACTCATGAACGAGGGCTGGGAGAATGAGCACCCCAATTGCGTTCTCCAAGCGCTACCCTCGGACCTGTCGGACCACTACCCTCTGTTGCTATCGACGGATGCTATGTTCACTCCACCAAGGCATTTCAGATTTGAGAACTACTGGATGGGGCTAGATGGTTTTGAAGAGATGGTCACCAGATCTTGGACCCAAGGAACAAGCTGCTCGGATCCCTTCCTGATCATGCACTGCAAGATGACAAGGCTCTCAAGGGAGCTCAAGCGATGGGACAACCAGGCTATAGGAGACTTGAAACTAAGATTAGCCGTGACCCGGCGAGCTGATAGGATGCCTCGGCCGAGCAATGGACACAAGGCAGCTCACGGACGCCGAGCGCCAATTCAGGAACATGCTGAAACTTAACCTGCCGGGCATTGCAGCGGTTCAGCGCCGCACCGGCGACAAAGATCAAGAATGGCATGGCTGAAGGAAGGAGACGCCAACACGGGGTTTTTCCATGCAAGGGCTACTGCTAGAAGAAGAAAGAAGATGATCTTATCGCTGGTACACGAAGGACATACCATCACAGGGCAAGAGGAGAAAACTGAACACATACACCAATATTTTCAGCACTTGATAGGGGAACCTAGGCGCCGAACTCACACCCCGAACTTTGAGGCGTTGGGAATCATACCCATACCTGCTGGACGAGCCGGAGGATGAGATAACAGAGGCTAAGGTGAAAGCAGCAGTATTTAGTTTAAACGGGGACAAGGCTCCCGGCCCCGATGGATTTACCGCTCTCTTCTTTCAAGGCTGCTGGAACACCGTCAAGACGGACCTCATGGCAGAAATTAGGGCGTTTGCACACTTGCAAACCTCAGAATTTGATAGTTTGAACGCTGCCACGATGATATTGCTTCCCAAGAGGGCAGACGCGGCGGCGGCCAAGGACTATAGGCCCATCAGTCTGGTATGCCTCTTTGCCAAGATAGTCACCAAGGTTCTGGCAACAAGATTGCAACCTAGGATGGGTGAGCTCGTCTCCCCGGCACAGAGTGCTTTCATCAAAGGACGGGTGATTCACGACAATTTCACTTTCGTCCGAGGTCTGGCTCGCTCCTACTTTCTAAAAAAGAACCCCGCATTGCTCATTAAACTGGACATGGAAAAAGCTTTTGACAGTCTATCATGGGACTTCCTGCTTGAGGTGCTCGAGGCGAAGGGTTTTGGACAGTGTTGGCGCAGCTGCATCACGGCTGTTCTGGCCACGGCCTCCACCAGAGTACTGGTTAATGGGGAACTAACGGAGTTGATCTGGCATCACCGGGGACTGCGCCAGGGAGACCCCTTATCGCCGCTGCTGTTTGTGTTAGCTATGGACATCCTTTCCGTGCTGCTCGACAACACAGACAGAGTCGGTGTGCTCAAACCAATAGGCGCCAAGCTGCCAAGATTCAGAGCTTCCTTGTATGCAGATGATGTTATCCTATTCCTAAATCCTTGCAAGTTTGAGATCACTGCTGCACGACGCCTCCTCGATGCCTTTGGCGAGGCTAGCGGGCTGTGTACCAACTACTCCAAGAGCTCGATCTCTCCCATTCAATGTGACCAGATTGACCTGCAACCTTTGATCCAGGAGGCACAATGCCCGCTTGCTGCGCTACCCTGCACATATTTGGGTCTACCACTGTCGGTTTCTAGATTGTCTCGTGCTGACCTGCAGCCCGTCATCGACAAAATCTTAAACAAGATTGCCTCATGGAACAGAATTTCCTCCATGGCTGGCCAATTAGCGTTGTTGGTGTCGGTCATCTTTGCTATGCCGGTGTTCCAGATCATGGCAGTGCACCCCGCGAGCCTGGTTCATAAAAAGGATTGGAAAGGCTGCCAGAGGTTTTCTATGGGCAGACAAAGACGTGGCGACGGACGGAAAGTGCCTGGTGAATTGGAGGCAAGTGTGCTCCCCTAAGATATACGGTGGCCTTGGAATTCCTGACATCTCCGCCCGTAGCGTCGCTCTTCGCTGCCGGTGGCTATGGCAGGCGTGGATGGACAACCAAAAACCATGGGCAGGGCTACCACTGCCAATCAAGGTTTAAAATAGCGTGCTAAATGAAATAGAGTCGGCCTTCTTTAAACGCTATGGACGCTATATCGTGCTAATTTCGTGCTATATTTCAAATAGCGTTAAAAATATTAAATATAGTCTTAAAATAAAGAATTTCGCTAAAAAGGTTAGATATTTAGTCCAAAAAATGACTGAATCATACATACATAACCACATACAACAAATAGATCTCTAATTTTTCAGAAGGCTAACATCAGTATTTCACAAGGCAACAACATAATATAAATTCTTTATTAAGAATCATCAGTATTAGCGATATTAAGTTCTAATCTTGTAAAGGAACCAACATATTGTAGTTCATCACCACGAAAAAGTGAAAAGAACTTAGATTGAAAAAATAGCGCGCTAACGCTATGAAGTTTTAGCACGATATATCATGCTATTTCACAAATAGCACCATAGCGAGCAAAATTACTAAAATTTAGCGTAGACCCTCCAAATATGCTATTGCGTGGTATTAGCGAAGAAATAGCGCGCTATTTTAAACCTTGCTGCCAATCGATGAGAGGGTCAGGTCGTTATTCGAGGCATCTACCATCATCTCGGTCGGCGATGGCAAGACGGCTCAGTTTTGGACAGATAAGTGGCATGCCGCAGGGAAACTCTCCATCCGCTTCCCTGATCTTTTTAAGTTATGTACACTGCGCCGTATCTCCCTCCATAAGGCTCTGGAGCGTGACAAGTGGGTCAAACACTTCAAGGAGAACTTGACGCTGGCCGCCATCTGATAGTTCACCTGTTTGTGGAACCTCTGCCGCCAGGTGCAGCTGCTCACGGATGTCCCTGACAGGGTCACTTGGCGATGGACGGAGGATGGAGCTTACTCGGCTGGCTCGGCGTACGCGCAACAATTCATTGGCTCCATAAGACCTGAGTTCACAAAGATCATCTGGAGCTCTCAAGCACCACCAAAATGCAGATTATTTGCTTGGCTAGCAGTCCAAGGAAGGTGCCTCACTGCAGATATGCTTGGTATAAGAGGATGCCTGCATGACCCATTGTGCTCCCTGTGCAACAACTCTCCTGAGACAGCCTCGCACCTGCTGATTAACTGCCACTATGCGCAGACAGTTTGGAGGATGGTCATCGCCAGGCCCACGCTTCCCTTGACAATTGCCCCGAAGGCCCACGATAACATCAAGGTATGGCTGTGCAACTATGATCAGCTTGTAGGGGCCAATACCAGGAAAGATTGGCGAGCTTTGGTTCCTCTGATCTGGTGGTGCATATGGAAGGAGAGGAACAACAGAATTTTCAGACATACTGCTGCGCCGGTTACAGCCTTGTTCCAATCAATCTTGACGGAGGCCAGGGACTGGGCTGATGCTGGCCAGGGGAAGGGTGAGCGCCCTGCTAATCAGGTCTCGCGCACCAGATTGAGTGATCGCCATGGTTTGTAGCGGCAGGTTGCAAAGCTTTTTCTGCCTGTAGCTTTTTCCTTCGCTTTTTTCTTTTACTTTCTGTTCCTTTTTCTTGTTTTTGTACCCAGGAAGATCTTCTTCCTTTTGTACTCTCTCTTATCTATTCGCAATGAGCAGCCTTGCTGCCTTTCGTCAAAAAGTAAATTCGAATTTTTCAAAGTTTTTTAAAAAAAGCTCCATGGAGCTGGGGTGCCAAAACAACGCACTCTATGTACCCACAGTACTCCCTCTGTTCATAATTAGTTTGCATTCATGATTTAGTCAAAGTCAAACTTTTTAAAATTTGATTAAATATTTAGAAAAAACATCAACATTCACAATGTAAAATTATAGCATTTGAATCACCATAAGCTATATTTTTTTCATACTATGTGCATTTGGTATTATAGTTGATATTTTTCACTACAATTATGGTCAAACTATTACGTCCTCGCGATAATGAGCGTAACGGGTAGCTGTGCGAGGTCGGTGGCCGCTCCTTTGTCGGCTTCCGTCCTCTGGGTTTGGTCGCTGTGTCGCCAAGACGGCACACACGTTTTGGGTATGGGGGTGAGAGAGAAGAAACGAGATGAGAAATAGATTTCTTATTGCTTGCTTAAAAATATTACAATCCCTATGTTTATATAGTAGTTCTATCTAGCAGGATAGGGCTCAAAAACATCTTGAACTTCTAAACACAAACGTACTAGCTTCAAAACTCTGACGCTTTCCAAACTAATTTTGAATCTGACGTGATATCTTTGTACTGCTATGCTTCAGCCACCAGCCGTAGACTTCCTTGTATAAGTCTTTCTCCACATAACACAAACTTAATAGTGCTTGACTTTAGAAAACGCTAGAACGCAATCTAATAAAAAAAACAGAGGGAGTGCCATCTCTATTTTGATCTAGCCTGTGTGCATATATCAAATTGAACATGCTCGTTTGATGGAGCACCAATTCATGGTTGACGGCAGGTCTCATCAGTATTAACTAGCTTACCGATGTTTATGTTGTCTTTCCTGAAAATACCTGTTGGGGTAAGAAAACGTTTGGACTTCTATAGATCAAGATTATTTTGGCAGTCTGACGAAAACAAAAGAAAATACCGGCTTACAAAATGGAATATAGTGTGTAGACCTAAAGATCAAGGGGGATTATGTATTGAAGTCCTTGAAATCAAAAACAGATGTTTATTGAGTAAGTGGCTTTTTAAACTTCTTAATGTGAATGGGGTGTGGCAAGAATTGCTACTTAATAAATACCTAAGACATAAGACGTTATCGGAGGTTCAAGCGAAACCTACTGATTCCCCTTTTTGGAAAGGTCTAATGGAGGTCAAACAGGAGTTTTTTTCTAGGAGTTTTTTCAAAGTGGGTACTGGTAGCAGTACTCAGTTTTGGGAAGATACCTGGTTAGGTAAAACTTCTTTGGCTCAACAGTATCCGTCTCTATATAATATTGTGCACCATAAGAATGTCACAGTTGCACAGGTACTAGGTCAGTCGCCGTTGAATATCACGTTTAGGAGAATATTAAGTGGTAATAAATGGACTTCATGGTTGCAATTATGTCGCAAACTAATGATGGTACAGTTAAACGAAGCGGATGATCGTTTTGTGTGGAATTTATCATCTAATGGTTTATTTACAGTAAAATCGATGTATGAAGATCTTATGTGTGATCATAGCCCTTTTCTGAGAAAATACCTTTGGAAGGTTAAGGTTCCGTTAAAAATCAAAAAATTTATGTGGTTCTTGAGTAATAAGGTGTTGTTAACCAAAGATAATTTAGTTAAACGTCATTGGAATGGGTGTACAAAATTTGTCTTCTATGGTGAACAAGAGACCATTCAACACTTGTTTATTGAATGTCCCTTAGCTAAACTATTATGGCGTACGGTGAACTTTACCTATGATCTTCCACCTCGCACCAATATTACTAATATGTTTGGTAATTGGTTAAATGGAGTAGATAGACAATCTAAGGCATACATCCGGATTGGGGTGGCTGCCTTATGTTGGTCTATTTGGAGACTCAGGTATGATATAATTTTTAATAAGAAACCTTCTTTCATTTCTTGCAGGTTATTCATATGGTTTCCCATTGGGTTCAACTTTGAGCGCTGCTTTCGCCGGTGGGGCAGCGGGATGCCATGGCTACTGGATGCACACGGTTCCTGATGGTCGCTCAGGATATCTTGTGCCAGACTGGTTGGCGTCATACTAGGAGGCTATGTTGATATGTACTCTTAGTATGTGTCTCTTTCGGTGGTTGATTTTTGTATCAATCCGTGATGATGTGTGATTTGTAAACACTACTATTTGGACCTGTTTTTCTTTTAATAAAAGGCTGTGTGCATAGCCACGATGCAGAAGCCGGGGTTTACCCCCATTTCGAAAAAAAAACAGTTTTGAAGTGGCAGCACATAAGCCGACGAAGCGATAGAAGATATGGTGCTAGTACAAATTGCATGTTGGTAGTGGTAAAGGCCCCTAAGAGCATGTCTAAGAGCATGTCTAACAGGCCCCGTATAACCCGTCCACCCCGTAAAATTCCGGCGGGATACGGGGCAGGCGCGATTTGGGGCGTCTAGCAGGCCCCGTATTCGGGCCGGCCAGTTTTGGCGGAATACGGGGCCCAGGAAATCGGCCCCGTCGCCCCGTACTTATAGTGGGCGCAGGTGCGAGTGAGGGGTTAACCCCTCACTCGCAACCCTAGCTCCGCCGTGCGCCGCCGCCTCCTCCTCCTGCTCCGGCGAGCAATTAGTCGCTCCCCCGCGCCGCATTCCACCCGCCGCCACCTGCATGGACTCCCGCCGCCGTAGTAGCGCCTCGCCGGCGAGCGGATCGAAGCGATCCCACTCGCCGGACACCGTGGAGGACGCGTGGCGCTTGAAATGCAAGCGCTCCGCCGCGGGGAGCCGCCGTGCGGCCTGCAAGTACGGCGGCGCGTATTACATGCCGGACTCGCTCCGGGAGTTCGCCGCCGGTGGGCGGTGGTTCCGCCAAGATCCGCCGCTCAAGCCGATGAGCGGCGCCGCCTTCGAGAAGTGGCGCGCTGAGTGGGAGCGTGAGCGCGCGGCAAAGGCGGCATGGGCGGCGCGCATCGGCAGCACCAGCGGCGGAGGAGGCGGAGGCGAGGAGGAAGCGGAGGCCGCCGAGGAGGAAGCAGAGGAGGCAGAGGAGGACGCGGCATACTTGCAGGCGGTGGCCGAATCCGAGGCGGAGGCCGCCGAGAAGGCGCGGGCGGAGGCAGACGAACAGGCGGCGGCCATCGCCGCCGTGGCGGAATTCCAGGCGAAGGAGGCTGCCGCGCCAAGGCGGAGGAGGAGGCTGCCGCCAGGGCGGAGGAGGAGGCTGCCGCCAGGGGGCCTTTCGTGCCATTCATCATCCTCGAGTAGCTAGGATCGCAGTAGATCGCTATGTATATGTATGATCCAGTGTATGATCAATGAAAATGAACTATGGTTTAATTTTCCCGGGGTTTTAATTTTTAAAAATACAGGGCGAAATACGGGGTCTGCTGACGGAATGGTTCAGCAAGACGCACTTTTGGGATACGGGGCGAAAAACTCGCGTTATACGGGGCAGAGAAATAAGGGGCCTGTTAAGGTTTATTCATCGTGGTGGTTAGATGCCAATAAGTAGCAACTTGAGCAGAATGAGCGGAAATTAACTGTATTTGATCTAGTGCTCGAACCGATGAGAAGAAGTGAGAAATCTAGAATAGCTTGTTTTGCTTTGGATGCTCACACATCAACTGAGCTCGCCTGGTGCAGGAGCAGCTTCCAGTTTATTTATCTTGAGATACTTGTTGCCTCCGCCCTCCCGAGTTCATAAATGTAGGCATCTCAGATATGTACCACCTGCGAATCTAGCTGGCTGTTATGGCTGACAATGCCAAATCCACAGAAATGAGCAGCTGGAAGCTTGACAGCCAGAGCGGCGACTTGATCGGCCGGCCTTTCCTGGGTTTTCTGCTTCCAATGCAGTCTCAAATCTAGCTAGATCCTCCGCCCATTTGACGCGTGCTGCTACAGATGTGACACAGCCAAGGTAACTGCTATCTTCTGATGCCATCTCGATCGTGTGCACCTGGCATTTTCGCCTGCTCCATTTGGAATCTGGCCAAGCTGTACTTCTCCTAGTCAACCCATTGCCCGTGTGGCCGTATTTGACAATTTCCCTGTGATCTAGGCCAAGATGCTGCGCGCGGAGAGCTGTGCAACATGTGAAATGTCAACGAGATTAGAAGAGAAACGCAGTGGGTTGCACTGCTGTTTTTTTTTTACTTATGACAGATTCTTTCTCCCGCTCCTGGCTGACAGGAACAGGTGGTCCGGAGCTGACCTAAGAGTTAAGAAGTGCAGGACGGTGCGTGACGGTGTCACAAGCTTCTGCTACTCGGATCTAGCTAAATTTGGCCAGTACCAAGTACCAAGACCACCACAGCACCACTACAAAGGCTAGCAGTGCCGCCCCTTCTGCACAGCCCCGTAAGCCATCAAAAACAAAACAGCTCCTCTCTCTAGCCGGTATCTGCGTTTAGCGTTCTCACATTACTATGAGAACGGCGCTGCTGGTTGTAGCTCTATCCCTTCTGATTCTTGCCCTTGCTGCCCATGTGTCCCGAGCTGATGACAAAGGCTGGGCGGCCGGACATGGGAAGGGTAGATCAAATGGTGTAGGGCCGGTGAAAAATCCACATTGCCCTAAGCCTGGGCGTGGCCCGGATCCCCATGGTAACAATGGCCGCGGACCACCCAAAAATGAGTGCGATGATGAAGAATCATCACCCTCACCGCCTGATGGACCAGCCGGACCTCCCCCTGATCAAGGTAATGGTTCGCCGCCACCTACTTTGTCACCATCGTATTCCCCTCCCATGGTTCCAACTGACCAAACTAATACCCAATCACCTTCACCACCATTATATTCTAGTCCCCCGACTACACCTCCACCCTACAAACCCATCGATCCTCCACCACCACCATCGTTTAGCCCACCATCACTAGCACCAGCCAGCCAACCAACACCTACATCCAGTCCTCCAGTTACACCTCCACCCGATGAACCTAGCAATCAATCACCACCGCCTCAATCGAATCCTCCATTGAATGCCCCATTGCCTCCATCTAGCCCACTTGCGTCACCTCCAATGGATCCAACTATTGAGCAACCTCCTCCACCTCCAACCACTAATGCTACACCTCCACCGCCACCCTCTAGCCCATCTGCCACATCTCCAACAAACTCAAACAATGAGCACGTCCCTCCATCGCCATCGCCATCAAGTCCACCAATGGCTCTATCAAGTCCTCCACCGTCGTCATCAAGTCCAACAATCGCTCCATTTACTCCTCCACCGCCATTGTCTAGTCCTTCTGCTACACCTCCAATATACCAACCTAATGACCAACCCCCTCCCCTCCGTCATCATCTACTCCGACACCAATAGCTCTAGAAAGTCCACCACCTCCATCAAGTCCACTAGAAATATCTCCAGCTACTGCTCCACCACCTTCGTTTAGCCCCCCTATGGAAGCTCCAACGCATGAAGCCAATATCCACTACCCTCCACCACCGCCATTGTCTAGCACCCCTGCTGCAACTCCAATATACCAAGCTAATGACCAACCCCCTGCCCCTCCAGCATCATTTAGTCCGCCACCAATAGCTCTAGCAAGTCCACCCCCTCCATCAAATCCACCAGAAATTGCTCCAGCTACTCCACCACCACCTTCGTTTAGCCCACCCACGGAAACTCCAACGTATGAAACCAATGACCACTACCCTCCACCACCGCCATTGTCGAGCCCTCTTGCTACACCTCCAATATACCAAGCTAATGACCAACCCCCTCCGCCTCCAACATCATATACTCCGCCACCAATAGCTTTAGCAAGTCCACCACCTCCATCAAGTCCACCAGAAATAGCTCCAACTACTCCTCCACCACCTCCATTTAGCCCCGCTACGGAAGCTCCAACGTATGAAGAAAATTACCCTCCACCATCACCACTGTCTACCGCTCCTGCTACACCTCCAATATACCAAGGTAATAACCAACCCCCTCCCCCTCCAACATCATCTTCTCCGCCACCAATAGCTCTAGCAAGTCCACCATCTCCATCAATTCCACCAGAAATAACTCCAGCTACTCCTCCACCACCTCCGTTTAGCCCTCCTATGGAAGCTCCAACATATGATGCTAATGACCACTACCCTCCACCACCACCATCATATAGTCCACCATTATCTCTAGTCAGTCCTCCACCACCATTGTTAAGTCCACCAATCATCGCTCCAACGAATTCCCCACCACCGTCATTGACTTCACCATCGCCAAGTCAACCAGGAAGCACTACACCCCCACCCCCATCTAGTCTAGCAGTACCTCCAACGTACAAAGCTAACAACCAACCACCACCACCTCCTTTCAATCCTCCATCATCTCCATCCAGTCCTCCTGCTCCACCGCCAACATACCAAGCTCACGAGCCATCTTCGGCTCCACCACCATCATCTAGCTCTCCACCAATAGCTCCCTCTAATTCCACACCAGACACATATAGTCCATTTACTCCCCCGCTACCTGCACCTAGTGCTCCATCTAGTCCTCCACCACCTGCAATGACTAATCAGTTGCCACCACCTCCGACCAGTGCTCCATCGAATCCTCCACCACCTGTCACTAACCCTCCCGCTACGCCTCCAACCCACCAAGCTAATGATAAGCCACCTCCTACACCGTCATCATCTAGTACCCCATCACCTTGGTCTAGCCCGCCAGCAACACCACCATCACTGCCAATAATTTCGCCCGCCACACCTCCAACATACCAAATTAACCAACCGCCGCCACCACCACCACCTAATCCCCTTGCAACACCTCCAACATCTGAAGGTAATAACCAATCACCACCTCCACCACATCTTAGCCCCCATGTCACACCTCCGAATAATCAAGCTAATGGCCAACCACCACCTAACCCCTCGGCAACAACTCCTCCACCCGGCCCTCCTACTGGTACTAACGGATGGGTGCAAGTTCATAACTTCCACGACACCTTGTATTGGCAAATTGGGCGTTTTGCGGTGTTAATATTCAAGCTCGTAAACAAGAAGGACATTTCCCTAGTCGATGTGCTATACGTGAGCATGCAACCTGCGGGAATTGGCAGAAACTACTTCCTTGTGATAAAAGCTGCAGATGAATATAAGAAGGTCGGCAAGTATAATGTGCTCGTGTGGGGTGTGGCTGGGTCAACAGCACAACCATGGAAATTATTGTCATTCCAGTTTGTGGGGTACTAAACACACAATGAAGATATTAATTAAAATCTAGCTGGTGCCATTGCATAGCAGTTTAGGGGAAAGATACATAGAAACTGTAAGGTCAAGGTGCACAGGTTCTTACATTACTTAATCATTGTAGCAACGTGGGTTGTGATCCTACTATATGATTTTCATTTCAATGGTAAATTTGTTTTTCTTCTTCCGAATTACCTGAGACTCACGTATTACTAGTGGAGCGCTGCAACTAGGTTAAGTTTATTTTATATTATTCAAGAGACTTTAAATTTAATCGGCATAGGAGAAGTAAGCTTGGCTAGTGTATAATAACCTATGTTTGCATACCTATTACGATTTACGAATAACTTCAAGCATACAGGGTGCATAACATACAGACATGTGATGCTAGCTTGTGGATCCTAAGGAAATGAATGGTTTTGACACATCCTGCCTCTAGCACGACATGCGAGGGCCTCTTCATCCATATCATCTGCCACAACTGCGTACCATTTTTGAGTTCTAAAGCAGTCGATCCTGCCATCCGATTAGATAGAATTTATTTTGATAAAGGGTGTTTCATAACTAAAAATATTTAAGCATTACACCCAGCCTCTGCATAACTAAGATGCACACAGTCGTTCAAGTATAAAAGATCGATCGAAAGAGCTAAACTAGACTATACTACGTTGGCTTCAATCCGCCTAATATGCATTCATCCATGTCGGGAAATAAACTCCTTGGCTGTGTTCTTCAACCGTGTAGACACCTCCATAAAGAGGTCTCGGTCCTCCAAGCGCTGAAGTGGTGACCATGAACGGAGCAAAGCCGTACGTCGGTAAATGACCTGCATGAGAGAAGAATTTTTGTTATTGAAAACCTTGTCATTTCTACATAGCCATAGCGTCCATACGAGTGCAATCGCGCCCGCTCTGATAAGCGTTTTATACCTAGTATCTACCTCATTTAGCCAATTGCCAAATATATTTGCAACGCTACGAGGCGGGTATAAGGTAGAACCCATCTGAATGATTGACCATACAGATCTAGCAAACCTACAGTTGAAAAAAAGATATTTTATTGTCTCATCTTGATGACAGAAAACACACTTCTTACAACCGTTCCAGTTGTGTTTAACAAGGTTGTCTTTGATTACGAAGGTACCATGCAAAAGCTTTCGTTTTCAATGGCATCTTCATCTTCCAAACGTATTTATTATTGATAACCGGTGACTAGGAATGGTAAGCACCCTATACAATGAATTAACCGAGAAAACACCGTGCTTGGTGAGGCTCCATCGGAATTCATCAGTCCCCTCAGATAATTGTACTGAAGCTAACCTCTGTAGCAATTCATTTCAACTAGTCAATCGGGGACCAATTAGATCACGCCTGAACGTCATGGAAGGAGGAGAAGTTTCCATAACCTTCTGCAAGGTATCTCCCTTATAATGAATAATATTGTACAAAGCTTGATATTGTTCCCGAAGAGTAGTTGTTCCCAACCATCTATCTTCCCAGAACTTAATCTCCGGCCCATTTCTTATGGAGAACGAACCAAAAGGGAAACAGTGCTTCTTGGTTGCCATAATGCTAGCCCAAAAGTGAGAGTCTCCAGGTTTCCAAAATACCTGAGATAACGCTTTTGAGCCTACATACTTTTTCCTTAAAAGTTGTTACCATATACCATCCTCAGTTAATAACCTAGCCAACCATTTTTCTAGCAAAGCCATGTTCTTAACTTCAAGATCATGAACACCAAGTCCACCTTGATCTTTTGGACGGCATATGACACTCCATTTAGTTAACCGATATTTCTTATTCTCGTTGTCCCTTGCCAAAAGAATCTTGAACGTAGATAATCTAATCTCTTCAAGATTCCTTTGGGTAGAGGGAAGAAAGATATCATATAGAGTACCATATTCGTAAGTACTGCATTTATGAGAACTAATCTCCACGAGTTTCCACTCCACCAACGTCAGTCTCCGATAATGAATCAGAATACCAAGATAGTTGATCGGAAAGGAACCCAGACCACATCCGAACAAGTCGGCGTAAAGGTTGACATCGTCATTGGCCTCACCGAAAAAGAACAGTTCACTTTTATGGAAATTAATTTTGAGACTAGACAATTGCTCGAATGCCGTTAGAATTAACTTCAGATTTCGAGCTTTTTCCAAGTCGTGTTCCATAAAAATAATTATGTCATCGGCATACTAAATGATAGATAATCCACCATCCACAAGATGAGGTACTATCCCTTCAATCTGACCATCAACCTTCACACGCTCAATTATAATAGCAAGCATATCCGCCACAATGTTAAATAACAT
Organism: Lolium rigidum; assembly: GCF_022539505.1. Classification (NCBI taxonomy): domain Eukaryota; kingdom Viridiplantae; phylum Streptophyta; class Magnoliopsida; order Poales; family Poaceae; genus Lolium; species Lolium rigidum. The sequence goes on along the minus strand of NC_061509.1, from coordinate 100,806,098 downwards.
TGGAGAAAGGGGATCCCCTTGCCTCAAACCTTTTTTCGTCTGGAAGTATCGACCAATGTCGTCATTGACCTTAATGGCCACACTTCCACCGAAAACAAAGTTATTTATGAGAGCACGCCACTCTTGTGAAAAACCTTTCATCCTGAGTGTTTGTTGAAGAAAAGACCACTTAACTTTATCATAAGTTTTCTCAAATTCGATCTTAAGAATAACACCATTCAGTTTTTTCCGATGCATCTCGTGTACTGTTTCATGCAAAGTGACAACACCATCTAGGATGTGTCTACCTTGCATGAACGCTGTCCGGGATGGACGAACGACATGTTCTGCCACATGAGTTAGGGTTAGGGTTAGGGTTAGAGTTAGGGTTAGGGTTAGGGTTAGAGTTAGGGTTAGGGTGTACCAAAGATATCTACACATGAGCCTAGGTTATCAAACCGATGAAAAACTTTCCTAGCTTCTATAACCACATTTTTAAATTCTCTAAGCAAAACTTCTAGGATACAATCTTTCTTTTCATCATCCTCAATTTCATGGAGTTTAAGAAACATTTGTTGCATAAAAGGATTAAGGCTAACAAATATAGCCTCCAACATTTGAACTAAACAAGATACAACAGTTTCATAATCAGGAGCAAGTTCTACCAGGGATTTATCCTCAATAATCTTTATGCTTACTAACATGATTGAATAATTTTTCCATGTTATCTTTCCCAATTATAGAACCACTACCTACAGATAGGTCCTTCAGATCGTACTTAGGAATCAACATAATGAATTAAAAGCAAAATAACAACTATGTAAGAAACTAATTTTTTTGTGTTTTGATATAAAGACAACTATAAAAGTAAACTAATTTTTCTGTGTTTTTGATATAATGAAGAAAACAAAACAAAATAAAGTAAACTAAGCAAACTATAACAAAGTAAAGAGATTGGAGATGAGAGACTCCCCTTGCAAAAATCATCTTTCTCCCTGGCAACAGCGCCAGAAAAAGTGTTTGATGGCGTGTGCTCGTCGTATGAAGACACACTGTTGGGGAACCCCAAGAGGAAGGTGTGATGAGCACAACAACAAGTTTTCCCTTAGTACGATACCAAGGTTTAATCGACCAGTAGGATAAAGGCGTGACTTCTGAAGGTGTTGCTGGCTGACTAGTGGCAGGGCGCACTACCGGCGTCAGCAACAACGTGGAACCTGCACACAACACAACCCAAATACTTTGCCCCAACTTACAATGAGATTGTCAATCTCACCAGTTTGCTGAACACAAAAGGATTAGACATGTCAAATGGAAGGAGATGTTTGCAGAAAGTAAACAGAACATTATTGCAGTTGAATTTATCAGTAAAGGAAATAGGACCGGGGTCCACAGTTCACTAGAGGTGTCTCTCCATAAAGAAATAGCATGTTGGGTGAACAAATTACAACTGGGCAATTGATAGAATATCGATCGATACATGACAAAATGATTACTATGATATTTTGGTATTGGGCATTACAACATAATACATAGATCGTAATCCAACTAGCAACAGAGAGCAAAAATACCCCCTTTTGGAGTCACAAGTGTCCACTTGACCAGAGTTTCTACTAGCAACAGAGAGCATGCAAGATCATAAATAACATATGACATGAATATATAATCAATCTCAACATTGTATTCAATATTCATGGGATCCTAGCAAACCAAACATATAGGATTATATGAAGATGATCTTGATCATGTAGGGCAGCTCACAAGATCGATCCATGAAGCACAAAGTGGAGAAGACAACCATCTAGCTACTGCTATGGACCCATAATATAGGGATGAACTACTCACGCATCACTTCGGAGGCGGGCATGGCGATGTAGATGCCTCCGGCAATGATTTCCCCCTCCGACCGGGTGCCGGGAAGAGCTTCAGAACCCCCCGAGATGGGTATGACGATGGCGGCCACGACGAAACTTTTCGTGGATGGAGGCTCGGGTATCCAGAGTTTTCCCGAGAAGATATATAAATAGGCGGAGGATTGAGGTCGGTTGGGTGCCTGGGGGGCCTACACCTGCCATAGGCACGGGCCAAGCCCAGGCCGCGGCTAGGGGTGGCCTGTGCGCACTGGTGCGCCTCTTCGTCCCCTCTCCGGACTTCGTCTTCGTTTTGGTAAAATATTGACTTCGTCTTTTGTTTCGTCCAATTCCGAAAATATTTCCTGTACAACTTTTCTGGAATACAAAAACAGCTGAAAACAGAGAACTGACACTATGGCATCTTGTTAATAGGTTAGTGCCGAGAATCATGTAAAAGTGCAACGAAGTGTAAAAAAACACATATATTAATTGGTGTAAAACAAGGTTGGGGCATCAAAAATTATAGATACGTTTGAGACGTATCACTCCGCAAGAGGGATTGAAGCCAACCCGGAGAAGAACTCAGCCATCATGCGCATCACCAGGCCCGCCTTCCTACTTGACAATCAGAAGCTCGCTGGGTGGGTCGCCGCTCTGAGTCGCTTCATCCCCCGACTCGGCGACAAGGCCATGCCTCTCTATCGCCTCTTGAAGAAGTCGGGCTCCTTCGAGTGGACGAGTGAAGCCCAGGAAACCCTCGAGGCCCTCAAAGTAGCTCTCCAAAACACCCCCATCCTCGCCGCACCACTACCCAAGGAACCCATGCTAATCTACATCGCCGCGTCATTGTCGTCGCGCGCAAGGAGGAAGGCAATGAACAACTCATACAACACCCGGTGTACTACATCAGCGAGGTGCTAACCGAGTTCAAGGAAAGGTACCCACATTACCAGAAGCTTGTCTACTCCGTGTTCAGGGCCCAGCGACGACTGGCCCCGTACTTCCACGAGCACCCCGTGAAGGTCGTCGCATCGACTCCGATGTCCGATATCATCCTCAACCGGGACACGACCGGGCGGGTCGCCAAGTGGCAGTCGAGCTCGGTGTCCACAACATCACCTACGAACCTCACCATGCCGTCAAGTCCCAAGCACTCGTGGACTTCTTCGTCGAATGGGAGGAGCATCAACAAAACCCTCCCCGATTGAGAGCAAACACTGGACCCTATACTTTGACGGCTCCAAGAACCTTGAAGGCGCTCGGAGCAGAATCGTCCTCACATCCCCAAAAGGAGACACAATGAGGTACGTCTTGCAGCTACAACGTGGCCGAGTACGAGGCGCTCCTCCACGGCATGTGCGTCGCCAAGGAAATGGGCGAGACTCGCCTCCACTACTTCGGCGACTCCGACCTAGTTGCCAGCCAGACATCAGGCACCTACGACACCACGGATGCCAACATGATCACCTACAAGAGGGCGGTCGATCAGGCCGGAGCCAGTTTTGCTGGCTACGTCGTTGGGTGGGGCGACATGCGCAAAAACGAGGAGGCCGACGCGCTCTCTTGGCTCGGCTCCAAGCGGCAGCCACCCCCGCCAGGCTTCTTCCTCGACATACTCACCCGCCCATCGATGCGACCACCCCGCGAAATCGACATCGCCGAGCCCCCGGCTCCGGACTCGGTGCTCGTCGCAGTTGCCTCAGACTCTGTAGACTGGATGAAGCCGTACATGAACTACCTCGAGCGGCAAATACTGCCCATGGATGAAGTGGAAGCACGGATGATTGTACACCGGTGCAAGTCCTTCACCATCATCAACAAAGAGCTCTACAAGCGCAACGCCACTGGAATCTTCCAGCGCGGGGTCACTCCGGAGGAAGGTCGCAAAATCTTGCACGACATACGCGGGCGACTGCGGCCACCATACTCGCGCTCGCTCCATCGTCGCCAAAGCCTTCTGTCACAGCTTCTACTGGCTCACCGCCCACACCGACACCGTCGAGCTCGCCCACGCATGCGTCGGGTACCACCAGAAGTATGCGAACCAGTCGCACCTTCCAGGCTCCACGCACAAGGCCACCCCCTTACCTGACCCTTCGCCGTTTGGGGCATGGATATGTTGGGAAAATTCGTGGCGGCTCCCGGTGGCTACAGACACCTCTTCGCCGCCGTAGACAAATTAACCAAATGGGTGGAAGCCAAACCCATCAGGAAGTGTGATGGAAAAAACAACAATCAAGTTCCTACGGCAGCTGATATACTGCTACGGGTACCCGCACAACATCATCACCGACAACGGCACCAATTTCACAAAGGGAGAAATGGCAGAGTTCTACGAAGAAAATGGGATTCGACTCGACCTCGCCTCATTCGCCCATCCCGAGTCGAATGGCCAAGCGAAGCGAGCCAATCAGAGCATCCTCCACGGCATCCAGCCATACCTATAAGTTGCCCTGGAGCGAGCCGCTAGATGCTGGGTGGAGGAACTCCTTTGTGTCCTCTAGGGCATCCGCACAACACCCAACAGGTCGACGGGTTACACCCCCTTCTTCCTGGTCTACGAGGCGGAAGACATCATGCAAACTGACATCGACCACGACTCGCCGCGCGTTGTCAATTATACATGAAGAAAACGAGCTCGCCCGTCATAACGGAGTCGATCTCCTCGATGAGGACCAGGAGTTTGCACTCTCCAAAACTGTCATCTACCAACAAGGCCTCCATCGACACCATAGTCGTCGTGTGTGCAGTCGCTCCTTCTAGGAAGGCGACCTCGTCCTTCGCCTCATCCAGGACAAAAAGGGCATGCATAAGCCGTCCCCCCATGGGAGGGCCCATTCGCCATCAGCCGCGTGCTCGGCAACGACTCCTACTACCTCACCGATGCTACGTCATACAACATTGAGCCCTTCTCTACCTTCGGATTCACGATTCGTAAAGCTAAGTACTACGACTGGGGATTCCGCAAAACGGACACGCGGCTCGTCCAGGAAAAATGCCGAGACGAGCGCATCCCTTGGGGTCCGCAAAACAGACACGCGGCTCGTCCAGGAAAAATGCCGAGACGAGCGCATCCCTTGGGGTCGCCAAGCGACTGGCCCATCGGGCCACGACGAGCGGAACACTACAAAAATAGCGAACCCAAAACAAATCACCCTCCTCTACCTTAGGAAGTGCCACTCACATAACGAATCATGCGACCGGGGACCTCCGCTAAATGGATCTCCAGCTCGACCAGGAAAACGTCGAGTCGAGAGCCTCCCTTTGGGTTCGCCTAGCGACTGGCCCCTGGACCATGATGAGTCGGCATGCTAGTTAATAGAACATAATTCTCTAACCCCCGTATTCGCCTACAGCGACTGGGGACTAGCGCATGGGGACTTCGTTAAATTGGCGAAAACATATACAAAGAATGTAATGCAATAGGAAATTTCATTCTCCAAAAGCACCGCGAGTCGACAATAGCGACTCGTGGTGGCAAGTTATTTACAAAACTGCGGGGGAGCAGCTCGGCTCCGCTTCAGAGGCGACCTTGTTGAGTAACATATTGTATAGATATAGGTCCCCGTGTTTTCTCAGGGTTGTACCTGTAATTGTACATGTGTCCGCCTATATATATACGAGCAGCCGGCCCTATTGGTGCTGTGCAATCTCCAATACCCTTCTCTACATGGTATCAGAGACCCTTCGGGTCCTGACCTAGCCGCCGCCCCTCCTCCTTAGGGCGCCGCCGGCCCTCCCCAACCCTAGCCGCCGCCCTCCTCCTCTAGGGCGCCGCCGGCCCTCCCCACCACCACCGCTTCCGCCATCCACCCTAGCCGCCGCCCCCTCCTCTCTAGGGCGCCGCCGGCCCTCCCCGCCATCCACCCTAGCCGCCGCCCATCTCATCTAGGGCGCCGCCGGCCCTCCCCACCGCTTCCGCCATGGCGCGCTTCGACTCCTCCTCCGGCTCCGGCAGCAGCAACCCCTTCGCCGGCCCCTCCGTCGCCGTCATCCGCGACATCCCCATCGCCGAGCGCGTGCCGCTGAAGCTCTCCACCACCGCTGCCAACTTCTTCCCGTGGAAGACGTACTTTGGGCTGCTCTTCCGCGAGTATGATCTCCTTGATCACGTCGACGGCACCATCGACCTCCTCGCCATGCCGCATGACCCCGAGTGGCTCGCCATCGATGCCACCATCATCCGCTGGTTCTACCAGACCGTCTCCAACGACATCTTCCGCACCGTCGTCCGCGACGGCGACTCCGCCCACACGGTCTGGGATAAGATCACCGGCCTCTTCACCGACAACAAAATCCAGCGGGTCACCTTCCTCCAACAGGAGTTCTTCGGCACCCACCAGAACGACCTGTCTCTCGACGACTACGCCCTCAAGCTGAAGAGCCTCTCCGATGAGCTCCGTGACTTGGAGTTCCCGATCGATGACAAGATCATGCTCTCCACCCTGTCGGCGGGTCTCGGCGAGGATCTCAGCAACGCCGCCTCCAACCTCACGCTCCTCACCACGCCCACCTACGAGCAGGCCGTGGCGTACCTGCGCCTCGAGGAGCGCCGCCTCAAGCACCTCCGGGCTCGGGCGGCCCACACCGCCTTCGCCGCTGGCTTCTCCCGCGGCGCTCAGACTCCCGCGCCCCGCGCCCCTGCGCCTCGCCCCTGGGTCCGCCGCCGGGTTTCCCCGCCGCCGCCCCGCCGCCCGGTCAGACCGGCCCCTGGACCGGGCCCGCTGGAGCCCCGGCCGGCCAGACCGGTCTCTGGACCGGCCAGCCGGCTCCTCCTGGTGGTGGCCGCCGTGGCCGTCGTCGCCGTGGCGGTGGCAACGGTGGCGGCAACGGTGGCGCCAATGCCGCCGCCCCCGCGCCTCGTCCCCCGCAGTACACCGCCCCTCCGCCATGGACTGCCGGTCACAACCCGTGGACCGGGGTTGTTCACGCCTACTCCATGCCCGTGCCGCGCGCCCCTACCCGGGCATTATGGGGCCGCGTCCAGCCTCCCACCAGGCGTTCTACGTGGCGCCCCAGCCTGCCCCGGCCTACGCCGCCCCTCCGGGTGCGACCCCGTGGGATCCCGCGCTCCTGACCGCCCTCCAGAACGCCCCCTCTGCTGGGGCGTATGGTGGCGGTGGCGACTGGTTCATGGACACCGGCGCTTCCACGCATATGGCGGCGCATCCCGGTAACCTCTCCTTTTCCACACCCGCTTCCACTTCTCATCGCATCATCGTTGGCAACGGTCATGCTCTTCCTATTACTCACACTGGTTCTGTCTCTTTTCCTTCCACCTCCACTCCCCTCTCTCTCCATAATGTTCTCGTTTCTCCTGACTTGATCAAAAACCTTGTTTCGTTAAATCTTTCGTCGTGATAACCCCGTGACCGTGGAATTTGACGCTTTTGGTTTCTCTCGTCAAGGATGGTCGTACCCGGATGCTCCTCCACCGATGTGACAGCCCCGGCGATCTCTACCCCGTTGGCGCGGCCTCCACCACCACCGGCCGTCCACTCGCCCTCTCCGCCGGTGTCGACCTTTGGCACGCCCGTCTTGGCCATCCTAGCTCCGCCACTCTGCGTCAAATAATGCAAGGATTCTCCTTTACTTGTAATAAAACGGATGCCCACTCTTGTGAAGCATGTCGTCTAGGCAAACATGTTCGTCTTCCGTTTAGTTCGTCCTCCACAGTCGCATCTTTTCCCTTTCAACTCATTCATAGTGATGTATGGACCTCGCCGGTTCCGAGTAACTCTGGTTATAATTATTATCTTGTGATTCTTGATGATTACTCGCATTTTGTATGGACTTTTCCACTTCGCCGTAAGTCGGATGTTGCCACCACCCTCACCGCCTTCTTCGCGTTCGTCTCCACTCAGTTTGGTCGCCCCATTCACGCTTTCCAGACCGACAACGGCAAGGAGTTCGACAACATCACCATTCGCTCACTTCTCGCCACCCACGGCACCATCTTCCGCCTCACGTGTCCATACACTTCTTCACAGAATGGCCGTGCCGAACGGATGCTTCGTACCCTCAACGACTGCGTCCGCACCCTTCTGTTCCATGCCTCCATGCCCCCGCGATTCTGGCCGGATGCCCTTGCCACGGCGACTCTCCTCGTCAACATCCGCCCGTGTCGTGTGCGTTGGTCCTACACGCCGCACCATCTCCTTTACGGTGCGCCGCCCACCTATGATGACCTCCGCATCTTCGGCTGCCGGTGTTTTCCTAACACTGCTGCCACCGCCGCGCATAAGCTTGCGCCGCGCTCCCTCCCTTGTGTGTTTCTCGGCTACCCCGCCAACACCAAGGGTTACCGCTGTTACGACCCGGTCTCTCATCGTGTCATCACTTCTCGGCACGTGTACTTTGACGAGTTGGTTTTTCCGTTTCAGCAGGGACTCATGGCGACACCTCCGACGACGCTCCCGGCGCCCGCTGGCCCTCCCGCGGCCGCGCGCCGACGACCGACCGAGGTGGCCCCCCCGGCGCCGGTCCCGCCTGGTCCCTCGGCGTCCCCGGCGCCCGCTGGCCCTCCTGCGGCCGCGCGCCGACGCCCGACCGCGGTGGCCTCCCCGCCTGGACCCTCGGCGGCCGCACCGCCCGCGGTGCCCCCGTCGCCCCCGTCGCCCGCGGCGCCCTCGCCCGCGGCGCCCCGTCGCCAGCCGGCGCCCTCGCCGCGCGGCGCCTCCGTCGCCCGCGGCGCCTCCGTCGCCCGCGGCACCCCCGCCGCCCGCGGCGCCCCCGCCGCCCGCGGCGTCCTCGCCCGCGGCGCCCGCGTCGCTGCGGCGCCCTCACCCGCGGCGCACCCGTCGCCTGCGGCGCCCTCGCCCGCGGCGCCATCACCCGCGACGTCCGAGGCGTCCCCGGTGCCTCCGTCGCCCGCGGCGGCCGCCTCTTCGCCGTCTGCCTCGCCACCCGTCGCTGCGGTTCCTGAGCCCATGCTCACCCGCGCCCGCGCAGGCGTGCGGCGGCCGTCTACACGCTACCCCGCCGACCAGTATGTCTGCGCGGCTTCTCCGTCTACTGCGTCTGCATTCTGGGCCAGCGGCAACAGCATATTGCCGCACGACGGCGGCGTCCCCTCCACCAGCCGACCCGGCCAAGCGCCCGGTCAGACCGGACCGTCGCCCGGCCTGTCTGGTCATCAGGCCGGCCAGACCGGCTCTCCCACCGGCTCGGCGACCGCTCCTTCGCCGGTGCCCACCTCGGCTCGCGCTGCCTTGCGCGACCCGCATTGGCGTGCCGCCATGCAGGAGGAGTACGACGCGCTTCAGCGCAATAGGACCTGGGAGCTCGTTCCCCGGCCCCCTCGCGCCAACGTCATCTCCGGCAAATGGGTCTTCAAGCACAAGCTCGGCTCCGACGGTACTCTCGAGCGCTACAAGGCGCGCTGGGTGGTGCGCGGCTTTCGGCAGCGCGCTGGCGTCGACTTCACGGATACGTTTGCCCCGGTTGTCAAACCGGGCACGATCCGCACAGTGCTGCACCTCGCCGCGTCTCGTGCGTGGCCCGTGCATCAGATGGACGTCTCCAACGCCTTCCTTCATGGCCATCTGCGAGGAACGGGTGTACTGTCAGCAACCCACCGGCTTCGTCGACCCCGAGCGCCCCGATGACGTGTGCTTGCTCTCTCGGTCCCTGTATGGACTGAAGCAGGCGCCCCGCGCCTGGTACCAGCGCATCGCCGGCTTCCTGCATCAGCTGGGCTTCCGCTCCACGCGTTCCGATGCGTCCCTGTTTGTCTACCGGACCGGCAACGACATGGCATACCTGCTGCTGTACGTCGACGACATCATTCTGACGGCCTCCACCGCTGGTCTCCTTCGACAGCTCACCGACCGCCTTCGCGCTGAATTCGCGTTGAAGGATCTTGGCCCGCTTCACTACTTCCTCGGCATCGAGGTTGTCCGACGTGCGGACGGATTCTTCCTCCATCAGCGGAAGTATGCTCACGAGCTTCTCGAGCGTGCTGGGATGCTTAACTGCAACCCTGCGCCTACTCCTGTCGACACGAAGGCCAAGCTTTCCGCCAGTGATGGGTCGCTGGCGTCCGACGCGCCGTTCTATCGCTCCATCGTCGGTGCCCTTCAGTACTTGACACTGACGCGCCCGGAGCTCCAGTACGCCGTGCAGCAGGTGTGCTTGCATATGCATGCTCCTCGGGATGCTCATTGGGCCGCGGTGAAGCGGATTCTCCGCTACGTCTGCGGTACCATGGGCTACGGCTTGACATTGCATGCTTCGCCCTCGACGTCGACTGACCTTGTCGCCTACTCTACGCGGACCGGGCGGGTTGCCCGGATACGCGCCGCTCCACCAGCGGCTACTCGTGTCTACCTCGGCTCGTCGCTTGTTTCTTGGTCCTCCAAGAGGCAGCCCACCGTGTCCCGCTCCGAGTGCTGAGGCCGAGTACCGCGCCGTGGCCAACGCTGTGGCTGAGTGCACATGGCTCCGTCAGCTTCTGTCCGAGCTATCTTGTCCTGTTGACAAGGCTACGGTGGTTTTCTGCGACAACGTGTCGGCTGTCTACCTCTCCGCCAACCCCGTTCATCATCGGCGCACCAAGCACATCGAGCTGGATATCAACTTTGTTCGTGAGCAAGTTGCCCTCGGTCGCGTTCGAGTTCTTCACGTACCGACGTCTCAGCAATTTGCCGATATCATGACGAAGGGACTGCCATCCACGACTTTTCCTGAGTTTCGCTCCAGTCTGTGTGTCGGTTCCGACCCTTCGACTGCGGGGGGGTGTTGAGTAACATATTGTATAGATATAGGTCCCCGTGTTTTCTCAGGGTTGTACCTGTAATTGTACATGTGTCCGCCTATATATATACGAGCAGCCGGCCCTATTGGTGCTGTGCAATCTCCAATACCCTTCTCTACAGACCTCTACCCCGCCCTCGTCGACCGTGAACTTTGGTGTATACTTGACGACGACATAAGTCGTCAGCTCATTCGAAGCAGCGGTAGCGAAGAAGCGGGCAGCCGGAAAGTCTTCGTGCTTCAGCTCGGCCTTGGCGACGTCTTCTGGAGCCGTCACACTCGTCTGGTGCGCTCGAGGTCCGCCACGGCCAAGATGCGGTCGACGTATGGGCACACCGCGCCCATGATCTAGAGCACCTCAGCCACGTTGAAGTCGCGGTTTCCGATGGGAACCCGGCGGTGACCTCCTCCAGGTCAAGGCCTTCAGGTTAGTGGGCGAGTACCATGCTAAGCTCCGTGGTGATGCCGACCCGGCAGGCTGACCTCCAGAGCCAATCCACCACAACGGGCACGTCGGAGACAGCCCAGAAGACCGACTGGGTGTCATGCGGAATGCGCTCCCGCGGGCAGGTACTGCAACGCCGCCAAAATATCCACCATGCAGTCGATGACGCGGGTCGTCATAGTCTACAAGCACTCCCTGGGACTGGGAGTCGCCATCTCCACGAAGTTGTAAGAACATGAAGATATAGAAAGGCAAACAGTTAGAAGTCCATGCTCGGGGACTCCCCCGCACGGGCTCGCCAAACTCGGAGACTCGCCCACACAGGCTCACCATGCTTGGGGACTCGCCCGCAGGAGCTCGTAACGCTCGGGGACTCGCGAGTCGACCAACAATTTACAAGCGGCAACCAGAAAAGTGAATGATACTTACCAAGAAGTCGCCGAGACATCTCGCCGACGAAGGCCACGAAAGTGGTCTTCTCCTGCTGCAGCGCCAGGATGGTACTGCTTGAAGCTTCTCGCTCTAGCTCGAGCACAGTCGCGTGAGCTTTCCTCAGAGCCTCCAGCTGCTTCTCATGCGTAGCAGCGGCGACTGCCAGTGCGTCAGCCTTCGCCTTTGACGCTGCCCCAAGCGCTTCCTAGTGGGCGTCCACCACATCCTCCAGCTCCTTAGCCTTGTTGTTCAAGATCTCCGTGAGCTCGTCCACATCCGACTGAACGTGCTTCGCTGCCTTTTCAGCAACAACTGCTCGCTCGTCAGCATCCTTTATGCGGGCGGCGACCTCCGCCTCCAACACATAGCCCACTCGGGTCTGCGCTGTTAGCAATAATCTTGCTCTAATCATATGGTTAGTGTTTATTTGGCAAGTCCTATGCGTATGTGTATGCATTGCATGGAAACGCCAAGTTAGTAATTGAAGTGTCAGAGTAGTACTTTGTCTACGCATGAGTCCAAGTAGTGTTAATCGAGTCAGGCTAGGAGTCGTATTAGCAGCTAGATGAGTTGTAGTGTTGCCGTGTCCGCGTCCAAGTAGAGTTTCTGTAGGACTAGGTTTAGTGCGTTGAGTCGGTTGGCCGTGTATTTATACATGAAGCTACGTGAGTTTGTAACCGTGAGTTCAGAAAACAGAAAATAAAGACAAGGCACGATATGTGCCTTTGGCGATAAATTTTGTGTTTGCGTGTGTTCGTCTAGTTTTCTGTGGGCGAATCCCAACAATTGGTATTAGAGCGAGGTCCAAGATTTGAAGCCACGCTTGCCCCGGGGAGGCGACCCTACTAGCGCCTCGGGGCAGGCGACCGTCGTTCGGCGAAGCGGCCGGGTGGAGCAGGCGTCGCGCTGTTGTTAGCGAGGCGGCGGGCGATCATTGCTCGGTGGAGCAACACGGAAGGGTTGACAGTGTGTCGTCGTTGGCGAGGTGGTGGTGGATGATCGTTGATGGGAGAGGTGGTGCCGAGGTGTGGTACAAGAGTCTCGTCAAGATCGTCGACCGCGGGTTTTCGTCAAGGACGTGTTCGGAGGAGTCCGATGAGTCAAGGAGTCGTGGTCGTGCAAGTTGGCACCTCGAGTCGTCGTCGAGTCTGTGAGTCGTCGTTGTGTTCAAGTGCTTGTTTCTGTGATGATCCGTTGCAGTTGAAGCGTGTCACGTCGAAGTGCTGTCCGGTGCGAGGTGTCACCGAGGGCTAGTGCGTGCGCGGAGAAGTGTGTCTTAACGCAGAGTGCTCAAGCGTGTAGTGGGACGAGGATCAGTGAAGGGGAGTCTCTTTAATGAGGACCTGTCTCTACATGAGGCGGTGTGTGTTCCGTCGGCGTGTATTGCGCTAGGGGTGGCCGAAGGTGTCCGCGTGTCAGCGTGACTGGGAGTCTGGATCATACGTTGAGTTTAAGTCGTTGAGCCACGAATTTGCAACGAGTCAAGATCAGAGGAGCACGGAAGACCAAGATTCAAGATTAGGGAGAGATTGTTAGCAATAATCTTGCTCTAATCATATGATTAGTGTTTATTTGGCAAGTCCTATGCGTATGTGTATGCATTGCATGGAAACGCCAAGTTAGTAATTGAAGTGTCAGAGTAGTACTTTGTCTACGCATGAGTCCAAGTAGTGTTAATCGAGTCAGGCTAGGAGTCGTATTAGCAGCTAGATGAGTTGTAGTGTTGCCGTGTCCGCGTCCAAGTAGAGTTTCTGTAGGACTAGGTTTAGTGCGTTGAGTCGGTTGGCCGTGTATTTATACATGAAGCTACGTGAGTTAGTAACCGTGAGTTCAGAAAACAGAAAATAAAGACAAGGCACGATATGTGCCTTTGGCGATAAATTTTGTGTTTGCGTGTGTTCGTCTAGTTTCATGTGATTGATCTGTGGGCGAATCCCAACATGCGCTAGCATCTCCTTACGCTCCGCTGCTAAAAGAGGGATACCATCAACAGAAATTCGGGAGAAAGAGACAACACTTACCGCTGATGCTTATTAGCTGGTGGTTCTTCTTAGCTGGCTTCGCGGCCTCGGAGGTCAGTCGCCGGAGCTCAGCGCCGAGTTCGCTCATCTCTTGCTACACAAAACAAGTCAAAAAGGACGTAAGCAAGGAAACATTCAATCGTTTGGCTTTAAGAAGAGACTCCACTCATCCCTGCGGAACGAGTCGACCCTCGGGGACTGGGGAGACGCCATACGCTACCAGTAAAGTTCCTTACCACGTGGAGATCGCCGAGAGCCTTGTGAATCTTCGAGAAGGTGAGCGACGATAGCGGGTGTGTCGTCGCCCTACGCAACAGCTCCTCCGAACAAGTGGCACGGACAACCGCGTCGGTCGGCGCGTTCTTCTGCGCTCCTTCGGCTGTGCCTAGCACCGACGAAGTTGGCTCCTTGGCAAGAGCGGGGTCGGCGGCCAACTTCGATCGCCTCTCCATGTGCGGCTCTGCTCCAGAGCTGCAGCACCGGACCCACTCGGCGCCTTCGCGCCCTTCACAGAGAGACGCTCCTGCTCTGCCGCAGTCTCTGTCCTCGACACTTCTGCCTGCGCGGCCTTCTTCTCATTGGCCTCGGCCTCCGCGGCCTCCTTCGTCGCCTCGGCCTCCGCGGCCTCCTTCGCCGCCTCAGCCTCCGCGGCCTCCTTCGCCCTGGCCTTGGCTGCCCTCGCCGACTCTACGTCGGCGGCCTCTTTCGCCTTAGCTTTGGCCGCCCTCGCCGATTCCAACTCGGCGGCCTCCTTCGCCTTGGCTGCTTCGGCCAGCTCGGCGTCAGCAGCCTTTTCGGCCCCGGCCACCTTCGTTGCCGCTTCCCCCCACGCGGGTGCGGTCTTCTTCAACACCTTCGGCTTGGCCCTGTCAGAAGCAACTCGCCGACTCAATTGGGTCGATCAAGTTCAGTCGGAATCAAATCGACCAATGACACTTACTTGACGGTGGGGATGGCATTCACCCCCGGTTGAGCATGCTCAGTCGCCTTGAGCACATCGCCGATTGGCCGCTGGAGACTGACACTTGTCCAAATTATATTTTCATATATATCTATTTTTTTTGGAGTTCTACGTGAAACCGGCTGTGGTGACCATGTATAGAATCAGGTTAAAATTTGATTCAAAAGACCAACTTTAGGAACCATCTTCAATTCATGGTAACTCATTTTGTATAGGAACAATCTTCAAAATTATAAGTTTTCATACCTATACCTATATACCCTATACCCTATTTTGTATGGGTATTGTTTTTGGTAGCTCTCGTCCCCTGCGTCTTCTCTCCACCTCTTGTTCTCCATGGGAAGAACCTGCATTCCAGATCACTTGGAAGATTGCGTTAGCAAGGCTTTGAAAAAATAAATGAAATTGTTTGACCGGAGCCGATAATCTATGTAGCTTCCACATGTTTATTTTTGCAGGTCGCCTTGTTCTAAGTTTCCCGATGTGGGACTAAGGGCATCTCCAACGGGACGACCTATTTCAGATGTTCAAATTGTCAGCGCGCGTTCGTTTGCATCGGTCCGTGGACGTCGAAATGGTCGCAAGACGCAAATTGTCCATTTGCGTCGGGCGCAACCCGACGCATTTCTAAAGTAGGATTGATATTTTGGAGATATTTCTTTGGTTAATATTGCATGGACCCCTTCCCAAATTGCTTCCACGGCTGCCTATGCGAAGTACCTCGAACGAGTGTTTGATCATGCCATGCGAAGTATAAATCATTGTCCTCGCATTAATATTTTGAAATTAGTGCAACAAGTTCAAAAAAATTAAACATACAAACTGCGAGAACATACAAATTTTTAAATTAGCTACTTCTTGTTTGAAGGCCCCGCCTCGTCATCCTCACGAACGCGCTTCCTGCTCGTCACCTCCTCCGAAGAGGTATGGCGGTCGACGCGTCCGACGAGCTTGAGTTCCCTTCCGACAAGTGGACATTGGGGTCTTCCTCGTCGTCGGTGAACGAATGACGAGCCTCCGCCTGCGCCCTCGCCCGGCCCCTTGCCTCCTTCCTTGTCGCCGCCGCCTCCTCTACCTCCAGCCATGTCCACCTTGCATCTGAATCCTCTTCCTTTTCCTCCTCCTCGTCCTGGCCGTCGTGGCCAACGGCGTCCCCCTCCTCCTCGCCCTCTGTCGGCGGGGAGCTAGAGTTGCTCAGCATGGCAACTCTATCCCACCAATGCCGCCATCTCGGCGGCTTCCCCTCGTTGTCGGTGTCCGATGGCTACGGTGGGTTGCTCATGGCTTCACGCACGTGGCACGCCGGTGTTGGAGATGAAGATGAATGACATGCCGGTTGGAGATGAATTAGCGTAGGCGCAGGGGTCTTATTGAGCGGGGATTCATGGTGGCGCGTATAACAAAAAGGGTTGTGTTGCTCTTCTGCGGCGGTTCGGCGCTCCATTCCGGCGGTTCGCGCGTCGATCGGCGCGGTTGCCCTCCCCGGCAGTTGTTGTGCTTTAATTCGCGCCGGCTTGAGCCAGGGTCGCTGCCAGGCGGGCCCATGAGAGAAGCGAGTGGACGCTCAGCGCGACCGTGCAGTGTTCGCGGAGACGCAAACGTGCCGCATTTTTGCGCCGCGCTTACGTCTCCGCGGACGGCCCGGATACTATGCGTCGCCCCGCTGTAGCAGGGTGCAGACGCATTTCCGGTTCGCGCGGACCCAAACGGTCACTGCGCGTCCGTTTGCATTGCCCCGTTGGAGATGCCTAAGAGCATCCCTCAACCGCGGACCAAAAAAAGCTCCCTACTCGCGTCCTCTAAAGTCGCGTTCTCCAAAACTAAACAGCGCTGCATGTATGCAACCCTCTACTTCCCACATGCTATTTTTTAATATTTTCTCTCACCTACTTTTCCCACGTGGGGAAGTCCCATATATTAAAATACATGCATCTAAACACTGTTTAAGGGACATGGTTGAAAAGAATCTCTTTTTATACAGATTTTTGGGTTTCTTTTGTCCCGAGGTGACTCTAAATGCATCCGAAATCATCCTGCCGGACACAAGGCACAAAACTGAAGATGCTCTAAACATAGGTGGGTTTCAGCCCGGCAGCGATACACTCGTGCTAATTTTCCGATTTAACCCCTGAAATATATCACTATTAACCTGCAGTAATAGTGAGACTTCCTCCCGTCCATCTGCCGCCCCCCGCCGGGACCCCTCTCCTTGTTTCCCTGATCCTCTCCTCCCTCCGGCGAAAATTCTGCACCTTCTGGTGACTTCAATTGAAACATGATCTGGAAGGCTAATGTTACCCCCCAAGCTAAACAATTTCTGTGACGCCTTGCACACAACAGCCTCCCTCTCAGGTGGAATATTCTCAGGAGAGGAATGGAGCTTGACCCCATCTGCCCCAAGTGCTCTAGATTCAGCGAGGATGGTGGCCACATGTTCCTCAACTGCAAACCTGTTCGTGCTATGTGGAGAGAGATGAATCTTGATCACATTAGAAGCTGAAGTCCTGCTTTAATGCTAAGGATGTTGTTGCTCACATTCTCAACACGCCCGACCAGGAGAAGCTGAAGTGTGTTGCCCTGCTGTCGGTTTGGTGGCGAGTGAGGAAAAAGTTTAATGCCGGCGAGTCCACAGCCTCATTGGTGTCTGTGAACCATCGGGTCCTTTGCCTTGCCTCTGAGTTTGACGGGTTTTGTAAAAATCTGAAGAGGGAGTGTCAATCTGCTCCGCAAGCCAAATGGCGTCCTCCGACTGAAGATCAACATTGATGGCAGCATGAACCCGGCCACTGATTCTGGTGGAAAGGGTTTTGGTCATCAGAGATAGACTGGGTGAGGTTGCTGGAGCGGGAGCTGGTTATCTGAATGCTGCTCGAGATGCACTCCATGCTGAGGCTGAGGGGGCATATCTCACGTCCAGGTCGAGACTGATTCATAGTTGCTGGTACAAGAGATCAATGGTGGTGAACAAGATCTATCAAAAAATGGAGCTATCTTTAGGGAGATTAAATTCCAGATTTCTTTGAACTTTCCTTGCTTTAGTATATCGTATTTCCCTCGGGCCTGTAATCAAGTGGCAGACACAATGGCGGCGCTTGGCGCGAGATTAGGGCTCAGCCCCCCAGCCTTCTGCCGTGTTCCTGATTTTGTGAATGTTTTGGTAGCCAGCGATGTTGCTGGTCTCACCGTTTAATGGAACGCCTGTTTCCATCTAAAAAAAAAAAACCATGCGATCCATCTTCGCCATATGGCTAGGGGTGTTCCCAGCTCCAAGGGTCGTCGTTGCGGCTAGTGATGACTGGCTTCGACGGCGAGAAGATGTTGAAGGCCTTCCAGTAGTTCTTCACCTGTATCCACACTCTGCTTGTTCTTGATCTTGTTGATCTTTTTTGGAGCAACCGACTTCATTAAGAAGAGGGAAATTGACCAGTTTATAAGGGAAGCTGGCCGAAAAACGATACATAAACAACACACACTCCAGCCCCGAGGCTGTGAAACCAACGAGTCGACCGACTCTACCACCTAAGTGGCCAGAGGCGACACCCCACAACACAACACACCTCACCGGCCCCGAGGCCGCGTACCAAACGAGCCGTCAACACTGTCACGCAAGTGAACAGGGTGAACACCCCACATCGCAAGCGATCTCCGGAGCCGCCGCTCTAGCTTCCACGCCAGCCCCAAGGCCACGCACCAGTCGTGTCGACGCCTCTGCCACCTCAAACGTAGAAGAATTCCGGAGCCGCCGCTCCGGCCTCCACACCGACCCCGAGGTCACGCACCCGCCTGGCCAACGACGAAGCGACAAAGCCACAGAAGCCACTGCTGACAAAGAGAAGGACCGGGCCTCCAAGACATCGCCTCCAAGGAGGACGCGACGGAAGCACTGCCGCCGATGCCCGCTCGGAAAGGACCGAAGCTTGGGCTTTCACCCGGAGGTTCCGAGGCCGCGACGACTCAGGGGGTGAAGGGGCTCCACGACGACGCCTCCAGGGAGGGGAACGACGTCCTAGGACGCCGGCGTCGCCGGTACCGACCGAGGTCGAACTAGGCTTTCACCCGGAGTTCACCAAACCCGAAGCCATCACATCCTACCTAGCAGGCCACCTTCGGTGGCCGACTGAGCGCCTTCGCCCGAGCCCGAACTTCAAGGCGCATCCGCCCGCCGTTGCCCACCACCGCCACCAGGGCTAGCAAACCACGACGGCACCAGACACCTCCATGCACTAGTAGGAAAAGCCTTATAGGTGAGATCTTATTTTTGTGGCGCACTAGCCAAATATGCGCCACAGAAAGTGGTTTTGTGGTGCACCTAGCACGGTGCGCCACAAAAATAGCTTATTTTTGTGGCGCAGCGACAATATATGCGCCACAGAAACAAGGTGGGGCCCACACCCTGCCACCCCCAATCATAGGTTCCACTATTTCTGTGGCGCATAGGACGGGTTGCGCCACAGAAATAAGTATTTCTGTGGCGCATAGGCGGGCAGCGCCCCTATTTCTGTGGCGCACTAGGGCTGGTGCGTGATACATCCATTTTGCATCACTATTTTGTATCATAATTTACTGTTATTCATTGATATATTTCATATTTAGATATGATACTTATGTTATTTCATCTATTTTGCATGTTTCATGATTATCGGAGAATCGCGCACCGGAGTCAGGATTCTGCTGGAAAAAGCACCGTCAGAATGCAATATTTTGGAAGATCAACAATTGACGGAAATTACACGAATTTTTTTATTTTTCCAGAAGACGGAGAGAGCCAAAAGGAGGAGCCGAGGAGGGCCGCCATGGGCCCCCCATAGGCCGGCGCGGGCCCTGCCCTGGCCGCGCCGCCTGGTGGCGAGGGGGCCCACAGCCCCCTCTGGCCTCCTCTCCTTCGTGTACTTCTTCGTCCCGAAAACCTAAGCTCCGGAGGATAATCGCGAAGAGTCACAGCCGCCTCTGCGGGGCGGAAAACACCAGAGAGAAAAGAGCTCTCTGGCAGGCTGAAATCGGCCGGGGAAATTCCCTCCCGGAGGGGGAAATCGACGCCATCGTCACCGTCATCGAGCTGGACATCATTGGGATCATCATCACCATCATCTCCATCATCATCACCGCCATCTCCACCGCTGCACCTCGTCACCGCTGTAACATCTAGGGTTGAATCTTGATTGTTTGATAGGGGAAACTCTCCCGGTATTGATTACTACTTGTTATTGATGCTATTGAGTGAAACTATTGAACCAAGGTTTATGTTCAGATTGTTATTCATTATCATATCACCTCTGATCATGTTCCATATGATGTCTCGTGAGTAGTTCGTTTAGTTCTTGAGGACATGGGTGAAGTCTAAATGTTAGTAGTGAATTATGTTGGGTAATATTCAATGTTATGATATTTAAGTTGTGGTGTTATTCTTCTAGTGGTGTCATGTGAACGTCGACTACATGATACTTCACCTTTATGGGCCTAGGGGAATACATCTTGTATTCGTTTGCTAATTGCGGGGTTGCCGGAGTGACGGAAACCCGAACCCCGTTGGTATATCGATGCGGGAGGGATAGCAGGATCTCGAGTTTAAGGTCTGTGGTTAGATTTATCTTAATTACTTTCTTGTATTTGTGGATGCTTGCAAGGGGTATAATCACAAGTATGTATTAGTCCTAGGAAGGGCGGTGCATTAGCATAGGTTCACCCACACAATACTTATCAAAACAATGAAGATTAATCAGCTATATGAAGCGAAAGCACTAGACTAAATTCTCGTGTGTCCTCAAGAACGTTTGGTCATTATAAGTAAACAAACCGGCTTGTCCTTTGTGCTAAAAAGGATTGGGCCACTCGCTGCAATTATTACTCTCGCATTTTACTTACTTGTACTTTATTCATCTGCTATATCAAAACCCCCGAATACTTGTCTGTGAGCATTTACAGTGAATCCTTCATCGAAACTGCTTGTCAACACCTTCTGCTCCTCGTTGGGTTCGACACTCTTATTTACCGAATGTACTACGATACACCCCCTATACTTGTGGGTCATCAAGACTATTTTCTGGCGCCGTTGCCGGGGGAGTGAAGCGCTATTGGTAAGTGGAATTGGTAAGGGAAATTTTTACTGTACGTGCTATTTTTTTTATTTTTGCCTGCTGCTATAAATCATTATGGATGGGTCTTCTCTTGAATTCCTCTTTGGAAAATCTACTACTACTGCAAAGGTAGTGGATGAGGCGCCAGGTGAGAAAGAGGTTCCATACAAAATACCTATGAAAATTATTGAACGTGTTGTGGATAACCGCTATGAAGGGGATGGAACTGTCCATCCTGGTGATCATTTACTGTTTTTACATGAATTATGCGGGTTATTCAAATGTGCAGGTATTTCTATGGATGAAGTTAGGAAGAAACTATTCTCTATATCGCTGTCTGGTAAAGCAGCGCATTGGTATAAATTGTTGAAGAATAGGGATTCTCTTGATTGGGAGGACATTGTGCCTTTATTTTATTCCAAATTCTATCCTCCGAGTGAAATTCACAAAGATCGGAACCGCATATATAATTTCTGTCCTCATGATGGAGAGAGTATTGCCCAAGCTCGGGGGAGATTGAAGTCTTTAATGCTCAAATGCCCCATTCATGAGCTTCCTGGTAATATTATTATTGATAATTTCTATGCAAGACTGTCTTTTCAAGATAAGACTTTGCTGGATACTTCTTGTTTTGGATCATTTACACGCAACAAAGAAGAGTTTAAAAGGGATCTTCTTGATCGGATCCAGGAGAATACTGAAGGATGGGAGAACGAAAAAGATAGAGAGTCGGGTATAAACTATGATTATAAATGCATTGAAGTTTTTATGGATACTGATAAATTTCGTAATATGAGTGCTACTTATGGTCTTGATTCTCAAGTCGTTGCAAATTTTTATAAAGCTTTTGCCTCTCACTTTGAATTGCCTAGGAAGAATTTTGATAAGTATCATGAACCATACAAAGATAAAACTGATTCATCTATAAATAAATGTGCTATAATTGAAACTGTTGATCATATTCTTCCTGAAGCTTATATTGAAAAAACTCCTTTCCCTGCTAAAATGAAGGAGTATTCTGTTATAACTAGTGCGGTTAATAAAAGTGCAAAGAAACCTATAGAACCTGAAGAACAAATAAAAGTTAAACCTGCTGTTGCAATAGTTAAAGATCTTGTGTTGACAATTATCCATGAGATATACATGTTGAAGTTGAAAGCAACCGCTGAAACTTATATCTTCCTTTGTGTTGCTTCAATGCCTTTACTTTGAATTTATTGCGTTATGGGTAACTCTTATGCAAGTCTTATTGATGCTTGTCTTGAAAGTATTATTCATGAAAAGTCTTTGCTATATGATTCATTTGTTTACTCATTATCTTCATCATTGCTTCGAATCGCTGCATTCATCTCATATGCTTTACAATAGTATGATCTGTAGGATAACGTTGCATAGAAAACAAAAAATTTCCTACCGCGAACACGCAATCCAAGCCAAGATGCAATCTAGAAGACGGTAGCAACGAGGGGGTATCGAGTCTCACCCTTGAAGAGATTCCAAAGCCTACAAGATGAGGCTCTTGTTGCTGCGGTAGACGTTCACTTGCCGCTTGCAAAAGCGCGTAGAAGATCTTGATCACGATCGGTTCCGGCGCCACGAACGGGCAGCACCTCCGTACTCGGTCACACGTTCGGTTGTTGATGAAGACGACGTCCACCTCCCGTTCCAGCGGGCAGCGGAAGTAGTAGCTCCTCTTGAATCCGATAGCACGACGGCGTGGTGTCGGTGGCGGTGGAGAACTCCGGCGGAGCTTCGCTAAAGCTACGCGGAAGATATGGAGGAGAGGGGCCGCTAGGGTTTGGGAGGGGGTGGCCGGCCACTTCAAGGGGGGCGGCCAGCTTGTGGTCTTGGGGTGGCCGGCCCCTCCCTTGGCCCCTCATTATATAGGTGGATCCCCAAGAGTTGGTCTCCAAGTCTTCGAATAAGACCCGAACCAAAAACCTTCCATAAGGAGGGAAACCTAGCCAAGCTAGGACTCCCACCAAAGGTGGGAGTTCCACCTCCCATATGGGGGAGTGGCCGGCCCCTAAGGGGAGTCCACTTGGGACTCCTCCCCCACTAGGGTTGGCCGGCCATGGAGGTGGAGTCCCATGTGGATTCCACCTTCCTTGGTGGTTTCTTCCGGACTTTTCTAGAACCTTCTAGAACCTTCCATAGAACCTTCCGCGATATTTTAATTCACATAAAATGACATCCTATATATGAATCTTATTCTCCGGACCATTCCGGAACTCCTCGTGATGTCCGGGATCTCATCCGGGACTCCGAACAAATATTCGAACTCCATTCCATATTCAAGTACTACCATTTCAACATCCAACTTTAAGTGTGTCACCCTACGGTTCGTGAACTATGCGGACATGGTTGAGTGCTCACTCCGACCAATAACCAATAGCGGGATTTGGAGATCCATAATGACTCCCACATATTCAACGATGACTTTAGTGATCGAATGAACCATTCACATACAATACCAATTCCCTTTGTCACGCGATATTTTACTTGTCCGAGGTTTGATCTTCGGTATCACTCCATACCTTGTTCAACCTCGTCTCCTGACAAGTACTCTTTACTCGTACCGTGGTATGTGGTCTCTTATGAACTTATTCATATGCTTGCAAGACATTTAGACGACATTCCACCGAGAGGGCCCAGAGTATATCTATCCGTCATCGGGATGGACAAATCCCACTGTTGATCCATATGCCTCAACTCATACTTTCCGGATACTTAATCCCACCTTTATAGCCACCCATTTACGCAGTGGTGTTTGATGTAATCAAAGTACCTTTCCGGTATAAGTGATTTATATGATCTCATGGTCATAAGGACTAGGTAACTATGTATCGAAAGCTTATAGCAAATAACTTAATGACGAGATCTTATGCTACGCTTAATTTGGGTGTATCCATTACATCATTCATACAATGATATAACCTTGTTATTAATAACATCCAATGTTCATGATTATGAAACTAATCATCCATTAATCAACAAGCTAGTTAAGAGGCATACTAGGGACTCTTTATTGTTTACATATCACACATGTATCAATGTTTCGGTTAATACAATTATAGCA
Source organism: Lolium rigidum (assembly GCF_022539505.1). Lineage (NCBI taxonomy): Eukaryota > Viridiplantae > Streptophyta > Magnoliopsida > Poales > Poaceae > Lolium > Lolium rigidum. Next base: position 100,782,500 of record NC_061509.1, on the reverse strand, counting down.
TGGTATATAAACATTTATCATAAACATAAAGATATATAATAACCACTTTTATTATTGCCTCTTGGGCATATCTCCAACAGATCTCCCACTTGCACTAGAGTCAATAATCTAGATTACATTGTTAGGAACCTAACACCCATGGCATTCCGGTGTTGGTCATGCTTTGCCCTAGGGAGAGCTTTAGTCAACGGATCTGCTACATTCGGATCAGTGTGTACTTTGCAAATCTTTACTTCTCCATCTTCGATGTACTCGCGAATCGAGTGGTAACGCAGCTTGATATGCTTCAGCCTCTTGTGTGACCTTGGTTCTTGTGCATTGGCGATGGCACCCATGTTGCCATAGTATATGACTAGTGGGTCCAATGCACTAGGAACCACACCGAGCTCTACAATGAACCTCTTCATCCATACCGCTTCTGATGAAGCCTCTGAAGCCGCTATGTACTCCGATTCCGTTGAAGACTTCGCCACCGTGCACTCGCTTCGAGCTTGCCCAGCTCATCGCAGCACCATTCAATATAAACACGTACCCAGATCGTGACTTAGAGTCATCATGATCAGTGTTCCAACTTGCATCGGTGTAACTTGTTACAACGAGCTCTTGGTCACCTCCATAACAAAGAAACATATCCTTAGTTCTTTTTAAGTATTTCAGGATATTCTTGACCGCTGTCCGATGCTCCATTCCTGGATCACTTTGATATCCGCTAGTCAAACTAACGAGCATGCGCTATATCCGGTCTTGTACATAGCATGGCATACATAATAGAGCCTACCGCCGAAGCATAGGGGATCTGACTCATCCTTTCTCTTTCTTCTGCCGTAGCCGGTCCTTGAGTCTTACTCAAGACCTTGCCTGGTAACATAGGTAAAAACCCTTTCTTACTTTCGTCCATTCTAAACTTCTTTAGAATCTTATCCAGGTATGTACTCTGTGATATCCCTATTAGGCGTCTTGATCTATCTCTATAAATCTTGATGCCTAATATATACGATGCTTCACCAAGGTCTTTCATTGAAAAACTGTTATTCAAATAACCTTTTACACTGCTTAATAGTTCTATATCATTCCCAATCAATAATATGTCATCTACATATAGTATCAGGAATGCTACAGAGCTCCCACTCACTTTCTTGTAAATACAGGCCTCTCCATGACACTCGTATAAACCCGAAGTCTTTGATCACCTTATCAAAGCGTCGGTTCCAACTTCTTGATGCTTGCTTCAGTCCATAGATTGAACGCTGAAGTTTGCATACTTTGTCAGCATTTTTAGGATCGACAAAACCTTTGGGTTGTACCATATACAACTCTTCCTCAATGTCTCCATTAAGGAACGCCGTTTTGACATCCTTCTGCCAAATCTCATAATCGAAAAATGCAGCTATTGCTAACAAAATCCTCACAGATTTTAGCTTCGCTACGGGTGAGAAAGTCTCATCGTAGTCAACTCCTTGAATTTGTCGGAAACCCTTTGCGACAAGTCGAGCTTTATAGACAGTAATATTACCATCAGCATCTATTTTTCTCTTGAAGATCCATTTATTCTCGACAGCCTTTCGGCTATCAGGTAAGTCTACCAAAGTCCATACTTTGTTATCATACATGGATCCCATTTCGGATTTCATGGCTTCTTGCCATTTGTTGGAATCTGGGCTCATCATCGCTTCTTCATACGTCGCAGGGTCCTCATCATTGTTATCCACAATCATGACATTTATACAAGGATCATACCAATCAGGAGTGGCACGTTCCCTTGTTGATCTGCGAGGTTCAGTAGTTTCCTCGTTCAAAGTTTCATGATCATTATCATTAGCTTCCTCTGTTGCCGGTGTAGGCGGTACAGGTACAACTTCCGGTACTGCGCTACTCTGATCAACGAGTATAGATTCATCAATCTCATCGAGTTCTACTTTTCTTCCAGTCATTTTCTTTAGTGAGAAATTCTTTCTCAAGAAAGGTTCCGTTCTTAGCAACAAAGATTTTTCCTTCGGATCTGTGATAGAAAGTGTACCCTATACTTTCCTTAGGGTATCCTATGAAGATGCATTTCTCCGCTTTGGGTTCTAGCTTGTCCGGTTGTAACTTTTTTACATAGGCTTCGCAACCCAAAACTTTAAGGAACGACGACTTAGGTTTCTTATTAAACCATAATTCATACGGTGTCGTTTCTACGGATTTTGATGGTGCTCTATTTAAAGTGAATGCGGCTGTCTCTAATGCATAACTCCAAAATGATAACGGCAAATCAGTTAGAGACATCATAGAACGAACCATATCTAATAGAGTTCGATTACGACGTTCGAACACACCGTTTCGTTGTGGTGTTCCCGGCGGTGTCAATTGTGAAAGTATTCCGCATTTCTTTAAATGCATGCCAAACTCATAACTCAGATATTCACCTCCACGATTAGATCGTAGAAATTTAATCTTCTTGTTTCGTTGATTTTCTACTTCACTTTGGAATTCCTTAAACTTCTCAAAAGTTTCGGATTTATGTTTCATGAAATAGATATACCCATATCTACTCAGATCATCTGTGAAGGTTAGAACATAACGACAACCACCGCGCGATGCTACACTCATTGGTCCGCATACATCGGTATGTATGATTTCCAATAAGTCAGTAGCTCGCTCCATCATACCGTAAAATGGAGTCTTAGTCATTTTTCCCATTAGACATGCTTCGCATCTATCAAGTGACTTAAAGTCAAGTGATTCAAGTAATCCATCAGTATGGAGTTTCTTCATGCGCTTCACTCCAATATGACCAAGACGACAGTGCCACATATAAGTAGAATTATCATTCAATTTAATTCGCTTAGCATCAATGTTATGTATATGCGTATCACTACTATCGAGATCTAACGAGAAATAAGCCATTCTTTTCGGGTGCTCGACCATAAAAGATATTATTCATAAAAATAGAACAACCATTATTCTCAGACTTGAATGAATAACCGTCTTGCATTAAACAAGATCCTGATATAATGTTCATGCTCAACGCGGGTACAAAATAACAATTATTTAGGCTTAAAACTAATCCCGAAGGTAGATGTAGAGGAAGTGTGCCGACAGCCGATCACATCGACTTTGGATCCATTTCCAACGCGCATCGTCACTTCATCTTTCGGTAGTCTTCGTTTATTCTTTAGTTCCTATTTCGAGTTACAAATATGAGCAACCGAACCAGTATCAAATACCCGGGTACTAGAACGAGAACCAGTGAGATAAACATCTATAACATGTATATCCGATATACCTTCTTTCTTCTTCTTGACAAGGCCGCTCTTCGGATCCGCCAAATACTTGGAGCAATTACGCTTCCGGTGTCCCTTCTCCTTGCGAGTAATAGCACTCAGCATCGGGCTTAGGGCCGTTCTTAGGTTTCATAGGAGGCGTGGCAGCTTTCTTGCCACCCTTCTTGAATTTTCCCTTAGACTTGCCCTGTTTCTTGAACTCGGTGGTCTTGTTGACCATCAACACTTGGTGCTCTTTCTTGATCTCAATCTCAGCAGCTTTTAGCATGCCAAAGAGTTCAGGTAACTCCTTGTTCATGTTCTGCATATTGTAGTTCATCACAAAGTTCTTGTAACTTGGTGGCGATGATTGAAGGACACGATTAATCCCCGATCCGTTAGGAATCACTATTCCCAAGTCACCGAGTTTCTTCGCATGCTCGGTCATGGCGAGCATGTGCTCACTAATGGAGCTGCCTTCTTCCATCATACAGCTGAAGAAATGTTTCGATGCTTCATAGCATTCCACGGCCGCATGAGTCTCAAAAATAGCTTTCAGCTCATTTATCAACTCATGAGGATCGTGGTGCTCAAAACGTTTTTGAAGATCGGATTCCAGACTGCACAGGATGGCACACTGAATTTGAGAGTACCGAGTTTTCCGAGTCTCGTAAACAGCTTTTACTTCATCGGTTTCAGTTTCTGCAGGAGGGTCACCTAGCGGTGCATCAAGCACATATTGCAGATTTCCGCCAGAGAGGAAGATCCTCACATGACGGAACCAATCGGTGAAGTTGCTACCGTTGCTCTTAAGCTTTTCTTTCTCTAGGAACTGGTTAAAATTGATTGGGGACGCCATCTCTACAACATATATTTGCAATAGTTTAGACTAAGTTTATGACAAATTGAGTTCAAATTTTAATTCAACATAATTAAAAATCTAGGTGAACTCCCACTCAAAACAATATCCCTCGCATTGTCTTAGTGATCACACGAACCAAATCCACCACACCATAGTCCGATCATCACGAGACAAGGTGTAATTTCAATGGCGAACACTCAAAGTGTTCATCATATCAATTATATGATTCATTCTCTACCTTTCGGTATCACGTGTTCCGAGACCATGTCTGTACATGCTAGGTTCATCAAGGCCACCTTAGTATCCGCATGTGCAAAACTGGCTTGCACCCGTTGTATGCACTTGTTGATTCTATCACACCCGATCATCACGAGATGCTTCGAAACGACAAGTCTTGGCAACGGTGCTACTAAGGATGAACACTTTATTATCTTGAGATTTTAGTGAGGGATCATCTTATAATGCTACCGTCGCGATCTAAGCAAAATAAGATGCATAAAAGGATTAACATCACATGCGGTTCATATGTGATATGATATGGCCCTTTTTGTCTTTGCGCCTTTGATCTTCATCTCCAAAGCACGGACATGATCTCCATCATCTTCGGGCATGATCTCCATCATCTTCGGCGTAGCGTCAAGGTCAATGGCGCCGTCTTCATGATTGTCCTCCATGTAGCAACTATTACAACTACCTTGAAATACTACTCAACATGAAATTTAAATACAACCATAAGGCTCCTGCCGGTTGCCACAATACAATAATGATCATCTCATACATATTCATCATCACATTATGGCCATATCACATCACCAAACCCTGCAAAGACAAGTTAGACGCTCTCTAATTTGGTTTGCATATTTTACGTGGTTTAGGGTTTTCGATATAGATCTAATCTACCTACGAACATGAACCACAACGTTGATACTAATGTTGTCAATAGAAGAGTAAATTGAATCTTTACTATAGTAGGAGAGACAGACACCCGCAAAGCCTCTTATGCAATACAAGTTGCATGTCGAACGAGGAACAAGTCTCATGAACGCGGTCATGTAAAGTTAGTCCGAGCCGCTTCATCCCACTATGCCATAAAGATGCAAAGTACTCAACTAAAGATAACAAGAGCATCAACGCCCACAAAACCATTGTGTTCTACTCGTGCAACCATCTATGCATAGACACGGCTGCGATACCACTTTGTAGGATAACGTTGCATAGAAAACAAAAATTTTCCTACCGCGAACACGCAATCCAAGCCAAGATGCAATCTAGAAGACGGTAGCAACGAGGGGGTATCGAGTCTCACCCTTGAAGAGATTCCAAAGCCTACAAGATGAGGCTCTTGTTGCTGCGGTATACGTTCACTTTCCGCTTGCAAAAGCGCGTAGAAGATCTTGATCATGATCGGTTCCGGCGCCACGAACGGGCAGCACCTCCGTACTCGGTCACACGTTCGGTTGTTGATGAAGACGACGTCCACCTCCCGTTCCAGCGGGCAGCGAAGTAGTAGCTCCTCTTGAATCCGACAGCACGACGGCGTGGTGTCGGTGGCGGTGGAGAACTCCGGCGGAGCTTCGCTAAAGCTACGCGGAAGATATGGAGGAGAGGGGCGGCTAGGGTTTGGGAGGGGGTGGCCGGCCACTTCAAGGGGCGGCCAGCTTGTGGTCTTGGGGTGGCCGGCCCCCTCCCTTGGCCCCTCATTATATAGGTGGATCCCCAAGAGTTGGTCTCCAAGTCTTCGAATAAGACCCGAACCAAAAACCTTCCATAAGGAGGGGAAACCTAGCCAAGCTAGGACTCCCACCAAAGGTGGGAGTTCCACCTCCCATATGGGGGGAGTGGCCGGCCCCCTAAGGGGGAGTCCACTTGGGACTCCTCCCCCACTAGGGTTGGCCGGCCATGGAGGTGGAGTCCCATGTGGACTCCACCTTCTTTGGTGGTTTCTTCCGGACTTTTCTAGAACCTTCTAGAACCTTCCATAGAACCTTCCGCGACATTTTAATTCACATAAAATGACATCCTATATATGAATCTTATTCTCTGGACCAATCCGGAACTCCTCGTGATGTCCGGGATCTCATCCGGGACTCCGAACAAATATTCGAACTCCATTCCATATTCAAGTACTACCATTTCAACATCCAACTTTAAGTGTGTCACCCTACGGTTCGTGAACTATGCGGACATGGTTGAGTGCTCACTCCGACCAATAACCAATAGCGGGATCTGGAGATCCATAATGACTTCCACATATTCAACGATGACTTTAGTGATCGAATGAACCATTCACATACAATACCAATTCCCTTTGTCACGCGATATTTTACTTGTTCGAGGTTTGATCTTCGGTATCACTCCATACCTTGTTCAACCTCGTCTCACGACAAGTACTCTTTACTCGTACCGTGGTATGTGGTCTCTTATGAACTTATTCATATGCTTGCAAGACATTTAGACGACATTCCACCGAGAGGGCCCGGAGTATATCTATCCGTCATCGGGATGGACAAATCCCATTGTTGATCCATATGCCTCAACTCACACTTTCCGGATACTTAATCCCACCTTTATAGCCACCCATTTACGCGAGTGGTGTTTGATGTAATCAAAGTACCTTTCCGGTATAAGTGATTTATATGATCTCATGGTCATAAGGACTAGGTAACTATGTATCGAAAGCTTATAGCAAATAACTTAATGACGAGATCTTATGCTACGCTTAATTTGGGTGTATCCATTACATCATTCATACAATGATATAACCTTGTTATTAATAACATCCAATGTTCATGATTATGAAACTAATCATCCATTAATCAACAAGCTAGTTAAGAGGCATACTAGGGACTCTTTGTTGTTTACATATCACACATGTATCAATGTTTCGGTTAATACAATTATAGCATGGTATATAAACATTTATCATAAACATAAAGATATATAATAACCACTTTTATTATTGCCTCTTGGGCATATCTCCAACATGATCAAGATTATGATAGCATGTCACTTCAGAAATTATCTTTGTTATCGTTTACCTACTCGAGGGCGAGTAGGAACTAAGCTTGGGGATGCTTGATACGTCCCAAACGTATCTATAATTTCTTATGTTCCATGCTACTTTTATGATGATACTCACATGTTTTATACACATTATATGTCATTATTATGCATTTTCCGGCATTAACCTATTAAAGAGATGCCGAAGAGCCAGTTGCTGTTTTCTGCTGTTTTTAGTTTCAGAAATCCTAGTAAGGAAATATTCTCGGAATTGGACGAAATCAATGCCCAGGGTCCTATTTTTCCATGAAGCTTCCAGAAGACTGAAGAGGATACGAAGTGGGGCCACGAGGTGGCCACACAACAGGGTGGCGCGGCCCAAGCCCTGGCCGCGCCGGCCTGTTGTGTGGGCCCCTCGTGACGCCCCTTGACCTGCCCTTCCGCCTACTTAAAGCCTTCGTCGCGAAACCCCCAGTACTGAGAGCGACGATACGAAAAACCTTCCAGAGACGCCGCCGCCGCCAATCCCATCTCGGGTGATTCAGGAGATCGCCTCCGGCACCCTGCCGGAGAGGGGAATCATCTCCCGGAGGTATCGCCATGATCGCCTCCGGATCGATGTGTGAGTAGTCCACCCCTGGACTATGGGTCCATAGCAGTAGCTAGATGGTTGTCTTCTCCTCATTGTGCTATCATGTTAGATCTTGTGAGCTGCCTATCATGACCAAGATCATCTATTTGTAATGCTACATGTTGTGTTTGTTGGGATCCGATGAATATTGAATACTATGTCAAGTTGATTATCAATCTATCATATATGTTATTTATGTTCTTGCATGCTCTCCGTTGCTAGTAGAGGCTCTGGCCAAGTTGATACTTGTGACTCCAAGAGGGAGTATTTATGCTCGATAGTGGGCTCATGCCTCCATTAAATGCAGGACGAGTGACGAGAAAGTTCTAAGGTTGTGGATGTCTTGTTGCTACTAGGGATAAAACATCGATGCTTTGTCTAAGGATATTTGTGTTGATTACATTACGCACCATACTTAATGCAATTGTCTGTTGTTTACAACTTAATGCGGAGGGGTTCGGATGATAACCTGAAGGTGGACTTTTTAGGCATAGATGCATGCCTGGATAGCGGTCTATGTACTTTGTCGTAATGCCCTGATTAAATCTCATAGTACTCATCATGATATATGTATGTGCATTGTTATGCCTTCTTTATTTGTCAATTGCCCAACTGTAATTTGTTCACCCAACATCTGTTATCTTATGGGAGAGACACCACTAGTGAACTATGGACCCCGGTCCTATTCTTTACATCTGAAATACAATCTGCTGCAATTGTTCTTTACTGTTCTTCGCAAACAATCATCATCTTCCACACTATACATCTAATCCTTTGTTTACAGCAAGCCGGTGAGATTGACAACCTCACTCGTTACGTTGGGGCAAAGTACTTTGATTGTGTTATGCAGGTTCCACGTTGGCGCCGGAATCCCTGGTGTTGCGCCGCACTACACTCCGCCACCATCAACCTTCAACGTGCTTCTTGACTCCTACTGGTTCGATAAACCTTGGTTTCTTACTGAGGGAAGACTTACTGCTGTGCGCATCACACCTTCCTCTTGGGGTTCCCAACGGACGTGTCAATTATACGCGCATCAATGCTCGAGATGATGATGGCCGACCGAGAAGCCAAGAGAGCTGAACGCTAAGCCAACATCGCTGCACTGCAGCAGATTGCTCAGAACAACAACGGCCATGGAAACCACGACCACCCTGGGTCAAAACTGAAGAACTTTCAGAACACCAACCCACCTATTTTCAGCAAGACCGAAGAGCACCTCGATGCAGATGACTGGCTCCAGACAATGGAGAACAACTTCGAGGTTGCACAAGTTGAAGCCACCGAGAAAGGACTGTTTGCCACCCACTACATGTCAGGACCTGCACGAGCCTGGTGGACGAGCGCCCGCGCAATGAATGCGGGACAGATGATGACCTGGGAAGACTTCAAGCTGAAGTTTAGCAAGTACCATGTGCCCCAAGGACTGATTAAGAAGATGAGAGACGAGTTCCGCGAACTCAAGCAAGGCAGAATGTCCGTGGTAGAATACCGCGACAGATTCCTTACTCTGTCAAGGTACGCCCCGGACGAGACCGACACCAATGAGAAGCGGAAATAAAGATATCTGAACGGACTCCACGACGAGATGCAGACTGTACTGGTCAACATTCCCTTTGCTGACCTAGAAGCCCTGGTGGACTCCGCCATCCAGATGTAAGGGAAGCTTCACCAAGCCAACGAGAATCGCAAACGCCGGATGATGAACCAACATGGGTCTAGCAATACCCAGAAGTACCGCAACAACTCATCTGGAGGATTTACTCCAAAATTCAACAAGCCTACTGCTCAGAATTACCGCCCAAACTACACCAACAACCACGGAGGACCCCCGAAGCCCAGAGGAAAAAACAACAACAATCACACCAGCAACAACAACCCCAACAACAACAACAACGGGAACAACAACAACAACAACAACAACAACAACAACAACAACACCGGCCCTAGGACTGGAAGCAACACCATCCCCGTCGCCCCCAAGGACAAGTCGACCATAACTTGTTATGAATGTGGAATTGTGGGACACTACTCCAACGAGTGCCCCAAAAGGTTAGCCAAGACTGCCGCCAACACTGCTGCACCTGCTCAGAACCAGCGCCGCTTTGCCGCAAGAAGGAACCAGAACAACAACAACAGCCGCCTCTACAACATGACTGCCACAGAAGCACCAGAAGCACCTCAGGCCATGCCAAGTATGTCTCCCTGTTAAATCATATCGCCCAATCTCTCTTAGGAACCTAACTTGTCTTAAAATCTCGGGAGGAGATTTGTTTAAGGGGGAAGGGTTTGTAACACCCCAAATTTTAAAACAAAGAGAAAATGAATTTCCTTTTTCCAAAAATGAGAACCAACAAAAACTTTTCTTACATAGGGTGCTATGCATAGTACTCCTCCATAACCCTTGTGTTTTGCCATGTTGGTTTGTTTATTACTTTGAACACATTTCCAAAACCCTAAACCCTAACCTTCTCAAATCCAAGTGGATCTATTTTGAGAAACCCAAAATAAAGAAAAAGACATATGTGGGCATGTAGCTCTAATGTGTAATTTTTGAACCCTATCTTTCTTATTTTGCTAAATGGTGGTGAACCATGGTGAACCCCACTAAACCCTAAACCTCATCCCTCTTGTCACCAACCTTTGAAAAACAAAATAAAAAGAAATGATCTTAAATAAGAAAAATGCATATGCAAGCCTATGTCTACTTTTTGCAAATGCTCCAACCTTGAGTGTTGACCTTGGTAGATGATTTTGAAATACATCAACACACTCAACCAAGTACTTACCAACCAATTCAAGTGAGACACAAAATAAAATCAAACATATGCATAGAGGCATATGTGGCACTTAGCCAAAATATCAAATCTTGACCTAGGCACTCCCATTGCCTCAAAATGGTTTGAACCCTTTACCCAACTCATTCTAGAACCAAATAAACCTCACCCAGATCAAAGAGAAGCCAAGAAGAAGAAAAGAATAAAAAGTAGAAAATCACAAAACCCTCACATATGGCTTATGCCATATTTCCAAATCTTTGACCTAGACCATTTTGGACTTCACCATTAGTTGTAATATGTTACTAAATACTTATTACAACTTTTTGAATCAAAGAAACACAAATCAAATCAAATTCAAACTCAAATTGTGATCACATATGATAATGGTCAAATCTGCCATTTATATTCCGGTCACTACTTTGAGCCTCTCTATCTCAAGTTTTTCCAACTAAACTCTCTCAATCCTTTACACCTATCCAAGAGAACATGAAGGAGAACAACTTTGGTAAAGACCACCATGCCAAATTCATTTTGGATCAAATTCTATGCTCATGCAAAGTTGGAACTTTTTATCAAATGCAACAATCTTCCACTTAGCAATTTTTTGCAATTCTTTAAATTTTAAAATTTCACCACCACCTTTGTGTGTTGTGGATCATCAGAAGCAAGTCCAATTCACTCCTCTCTCAATTTTCAAATTTCATTGCACCAATCATTTTGACAAAAACTTGACTTTTCCAACTATGCCTCAGTCTCAAAAACACTATTTGTAATAGTGTTGGCCCAACCTTGATCCCCACTTACCTACACCTGGTTCCCTGGTCCCCTCTACACCCAACCCTTGCACAGCAACCCTAGGTGGAGGCCAAGACATGGCATAGCCATGCCATGCCGGCCATGGAGCATCTAGCTTGGCCAACCCTAGCTCCTCCCCTCTCTAGCCCTGGAAACCTTGCCCCCTTGCTCCCCCTTGCTTCCCTGCAGCTGCCTAGCACCACCATTACCGGAGAGGAAGACCCTAGGGCTGGCACGTGTCGCACCCAGGGCTGCCCAGGGATGCCGTGGACGTCGCAGCGCGCACGCCACGAGCACCCACAGAGCACGTGCCGCCCAAACCTCCTGCGCCTCCCCTGGACCCCATCTTCTTCCTAGAGCTTTGCCACCGTACCAGGATCCCGCCAGACACGCCCCTTTGCTCGCGCGAGCACCGTCGCCGACGACCAGCTCGCCGTTTTTCCGCAACCCTGCCGCCAGAGCTCGCCATCTCGCGCGCACGCCAGGCCGTCCCCCACCTCGCCATCAAGCTCCCTAGCACCGCACGGGCACCACCTACCTCGCTCTGACCTCGCCGACCCCCTTCCCTCGCCGAAGTCGCCGTGCTGCTGTCGACCCTGCCGCACACCCCACGGCCCCCTCGCGCCCTATGAAAGGAACCCGTCCCTGGACGAACTGAGCATGCCCTTGACTTCCCCTCTCCCTCCTGACCTTCCTCAACACCTCTCCGCTCCACATTGTCCACTACGCCGCTGTAATTTCGCCGGAGTTTGCCGCGCCAGTACCTCAGCGCCGCCGTCTATTTCGGCCACCTCAAGCTCCGCCGCGACTACCAGTAGACTCCCCGTCATCGACAACGTCGCCTCGCGTCCACGCCGCCGCTCGCCGGAGCTCTAGCTCGCCGCCGACCCCTACCCCCGCCGCGGCAGCAAGCCCTTCTCCCCGACGACGACGACGACGCACCGCCGCACGATCTTCTTCTGATCCTACGTCCCTTGATCATCCATACCGCTTCGGTAAGATTGACTCGCTGACAGGTGGGGCCTGCTGTCAGCTGGCCCGCAGCGCTAGCTGGGCCGGCCCAATTCTTCTGCGCTGCGCAGCCCGTCTATTTTCCCGCCTAGGCCCGTTTATTCAAATCCTGTTAAATCAATTCAGTAGAAATTCGAATACTGGCTCTGTGCTATAATTCAAATAGTTTCAAATCTACCCAACCAAATTTGATGAACTTTATATTATTGGAAAGCTTGCAAAAAGATCTACCCAACCCCACTGGTCCCACTTTGAAATCTGGTGTAGAATTAATGTGACAAAAAGAACAAGTCAGGGACTTTTGCACATTCAAATAATTCTTAAAAATCAACCAATTTGAATTTTGAAGTAAATCCAATTGCTATAATTCACATTTCACTTACACTAATTGTTTATGCAAAAATAGGGCAGGGTTACTTTGAGTGATCATGGCCCAAATTAAATAGAGGACTTTACGGCTATTTTAGTTAAGTGATATTGTCCAAAACTATTATGCAAATCATATGAAGTGCTTCACTTCATTTAAATCTTGTCCCAAGTACTTTCATATGAAGTTTGGACCCCTGGTCCAATACTCTCACATGAAATACTTGGTGATTTTAAATCATATTTAGAATTGTTAAATAGTATGAGGTATTCCACCTCATTTAAATCATTTTCTCAAATGATGATGATGAATTGTTGACTTAGGTCAACATGATTTCATGTATGATTGTTTGAGAAGTTAAATCTTAAGAAGATTCAATGAGAGGAAATTATTCCTCAAGAACTAAATGGAAACTATCATTTACATATGTAATGAGAGGAAATTATTTCTCTAACACTAAGTAAGAAAACCCTAGAATAATTTTGGTAGCAATGCTAAGTGATGATGCTAGATCATTTGGAGTGAGCCATTAAGGCTAATTAAGGCTACTTAAGTATTGTTTGGTGATTGTATCCTCGTATTCGTGTATAGACGCTAGTACCGGAGAATACCAGGAAGAGGAAGGATTCTACCCAGAAGAAGAAGAGCACTTTGATCACCTCAACCGCCAAGGCAAGTTAGACTATTGCAAGTTATAATGTTGCAAGCTAATATTCTTGCAAAGTGCAAAGCCCCTTGGGGCAAGGCACCATGTTTCTTACCTTTCTTACCACAAGCCTATCCCAAGTTTCTACCTTACAAGTTTTTACTTGTTTATTCAAAGAGTTACTTTTATAGTTAACTTTGGTCTAAGTTAAAGAAGGTTACTAGAGTAGTAAAGTTAGTCTCAAGATAGCCAAGCAACATTAGCACCCCCTCTTGATTAGTGCTAGTGCTAAATACTAAAACTTGACTACTCTAGATGGGAACTTGTGACTTTGAAATGAATTTGAAACCTTAGAATGATGAGTCATTCCATTGAATGAATTTTGAAGGTGAATATGACCAAGAGAAGATGGTGATTTTTGATAAAACTGATATTGGTTTGAATGCGATACCTTTCCAATATTGAGTACCCCCACAATACCTGATTATGGGTAGGGCTTAACTGGAAATTTATGCATCTTAGTATGGGTTCCCTCTGAACACACATCATAGGGGTTATGCTTGAGGCTGCCTCTGTTGTTGAGAAATGATGTGAATTGCGGTGAATTGTACGGCCAAGCCCTGTGCAGTTCCCAGGTTGACAGTTGGTCTTCACTGGGAGGCCAAGCTCATGGGGAGAGGTGATCATACTAGGATTTATAAGTGAAAGGTTATGGTTGATGATCCGCGTACTGTGTTACGATGATTCGGGGTAATCCCGACGGATCAAATCAAATGTTGTGGCACAAGTGTGCAACCTCTGCAGAGTGGTAAACCTATTTGAATAGTCGTGTCCACGGTTACGGACGATTGGAAAGGCCATACAGTTTCCGGTGTCAGATTCTTGAAAATGTTGGTGAAATGAATGGTGAATTGGTGACTGGTTTTGAATCACAACAAATGTTGTGGGAATGACACTAATGTTCCCACTTGAGTTAGTTAGCACTTGGCTAAGTCTTTCTCAAATACTTGTGAACTAAAACTGGCTTTATGCAAATAAACTAGAGCTTAGCACCTAAATTAGCATTAGTTTGTGAGTACTTTAAAGTACTCACGGCTGTGTCCCTGGCTATTCAAATGGCCAGACTACGAAGAGGAGCAGAACTATCAAGATGACGACAACCAAGACGTCTACGAAAACTAGGGAATCTTCTGACGTCAGACGTTGGCCTGTGGACTAGAGAGTCCATTCTATTTACGCTTCCGCTATGAACTTGTGTATGTCCGTTGATCAGTAGATCAACTATTTGTGTAATATTGGATCATGTGATCTATTTGTAAGACGACTATGGTATGTAATGAATGATGACTTATGATATTCAACTGTTATGTCTCGCAACAACAATATTCCTGGGATTGCGATGTATGGCATGACAGGCATCTGGACTTAAAAATCCGGGTGTTGACACCTCAGCAGTGGTTCACTAGTGTGATTGCTTGTGTTGTGATGTGACCTCATTAGCTCTGCTACTCCCACTGGTTGCATCTCATAGTTGGATAATTGGTTCGTTTTGGTGAAAATAGAGATACTCACAGTAGGGAATCATGTAAATGAATGCCACAGTGGTATCCTTTGAAGAAAATGGGAAGTTTCTGATGGTTTAAAAGACTAGGTGATGCTAGGTTATTAAGTTGGCTGTCAAGGTTGGTTTTATCTGGTTAACTTGGATAGGCTATGTGTTCTTGCTTACTTATGCATATCCATCTCTAATGGATTTACTAGCTGAGGTTTGGCCTCTCTCTTGCCAGCATCACTTGGTTACTACCAAAGTGATGAGTAATCCCTTATGGTACCCCAACTTTGTTTTGAACTCAACTAAGTAATGATAAATTTCTATTTCTGGTTGGCTTTGATGAAAATAGAGATATCCACAGTAGGGTATCATGTAAATGAATGCCACTGTGGTATCCTTTGAAGAAAATGGACTGTTTCTGATGGTTTTAAAAGGCTAGGTGGTGCTAGGTGATTCAGTTGGCTACCAAGACTTGTCTCATCTGGTTAGCTGGGATATGCTATGTGTTCTTGTTTGTTTAGGCATATCTATCACTTACTGGATTTACTGGTTCTTGCTTGGCCTCTCCTTTGCCAGCATCACTTGGTCTATACCAAGTGATGAATAATCCCTATGGAGCATCTGCTCCATGCTAAATGGTTCTCTTTATAAATGATTTGGTCTTTAATTTTATTTGTACTTGCCGATGATTAGAATGTTTGGTCACCTATACACTCCGGGAAGGCGCTAGTGAGCCTGGTGCGATGCCACAAATATCAATCTCTTGTGCATCCTACCTGGCCTCACTAACGCCTTCCCGGAATGTTAATATTTGTTTCGAGCAACAAAGTATGAGGCATTCCATTTAGTTCATACTAGCTACTTCTTAACTGCATTAGCCTTTCTTCCATTTTAGTGCCGATGATTAAATTGTTTGGTCACTTGTACACTCTGGGGTGGGGCCAGTGAGCCTGGTGCGATGGCACAAATATCAATCTCTTGTGCATCCTACCTGGCCTCGTTGACCCCATCCCTGAATCACTACAAGAAAAGTTGCCATGGCCGACGAAGTTGAAGTCGCGCCGTGGTTGCTGGTGTACCATGGCCGACGATTTTGGGTCTGTCCGTTGTGCATGTAAAAACGTTTTTTTTCTCGTTTTTGAGGCCACCTAGCCCGACGAAAATGGCCAAAACGTTGCGTATGGTTGCCCGGGACGTGGTGCATCTCGAATTCTCGGGTTCGCCGGCCGAGTCAACGCAAATCCGCACCGCCGAGGGATGTAGGGCCCAGATGGCAGCCACTCTGGCATTGTTTTTTTTCTCGATCGCGCCATCTCGTTCAACGCTCTCCGATCGAGCCGTTTACGATGCAGGATCATGGGTCCCACATGCCATCCTCTATGAACCAAAATTCTTTCTATTCTTGGATTTTTTTTGACCCCCGATTTACGGCTACTTCCTTTTTCTTTTGATCCCTTGCCGCCTTGGAAACGTTGACACCGCTGCTTGCTAATTGGGACTCGCATGTCATCCTCTATGAGCAATCAACTTTCTTTTCTTGGAGTTTTTTTGGCACCTCAAATTTGGTCACTTGCCTTTTTCTTTCGATCCCCTGCCGCCTCTCAAACGGTGATACCGCTGCTTGCTAAATGGGACCCGCATGTCATCCTCTATGTACTATAAAACTTTCTTTTCTTGGATTTTTTTGGCACCTCATATTTGGTCACTTACCTTTTTCTTTCGATCCCCTGCCGCCTCTCAAACGGTGAGACCGCTGCTGCTAAATGGGACCCGCATGTCATCCTCTATGTACTATAAAACTTTCTTTTCTAGGATTTTTTTGGAACCTCATATTTGGTCACTTGC
The DNA here is from genome assembly GCF_022539505.1 of Lolium rigidum. NCBI lineage: Eukaryota > Viridiplantae > Streptophyta > Magnoliopsida > Poales > Poaceae > Lolium > Lolium rigidum. The sequence goes on along the minus strand of NC_061509.1, from coordinate 100,765,769 downwards.
CTTTTTCTTTCGATCCCGTGCAGCCTCTCAAACGGTGATACCGCTGCTGCTACATGGGACCCGCATGTCATCCTCTATGTACAATCAAGTTTCTTTTCTTGAATTATTTTTGGCTCCTGATATTTGGTCACTTGCATTTTCTTTCGATCTCATGCCACGTTGAGGACCCTGCAGGCTCATGGGACCCGCATGTCATCCTCTATGTACTATAAAACTTTCTTTTCTTGGATTTTTTTGGCACCTCATATTTGGTCACTTGCCTTTTTCTTTCGATCCCCTGCCGCTTCTCAAACGGTGATACCGCTCGTTGCTAAATGGGACCCGCATGTCATCCTCTATGTACACTCAAGTTTCTTTTCTTGAATTATTTTTGGCTCCTGATATTTGGTCACTTGCATTTTTCTTTCGATCTCATGCCACGTTTGAAACGTTGAGGAACCTGCTGGCTCATGGGACCCGCATTTCATCCTCTATGTGCTATAAAAGTTTATTTTCTTGGGTTTTTTTTCACCCTCTGATTTTTGGCTATTTCTTTTTCCTTTTGATCCCCTGCCGCCTTGGAAACGTTGAGTAAGCTGCTGACTCATGGGACCCGCATGTCATCCTCTATGTACAATCAACTTTCTTTTTCTTTTGATCTCAAGCCGCATTTGAAACGTTGAGACCGCTGCTGCTAATTGGGACCCGCATGTCATCCTCTATGTACAATAAAGTTTTTTTTCTTCGATTATCTTTGGCTCCTGATATGTTTTCACTTGCCTTTTTCTTTCGATCTCATGCCGCCTTTGAAATGTTGAGTAAGCTGCTGGCTCATGGGTCCCGCATGTCATCCTCTACGAACAATAAAAGTTTCCTTTCTTGGAGTTATTTTTGACCCTAATTTCTGGCTATTTCCCTTTTTCTTTTGATCTCCTGCCCCCTTTGAAACGATGAGGACGCTGTTGGCAGGTCGGTCCCACATGTCATCCTCTGTGAACAATAAAAGTTTCCTTTGTTGGATTTATTTTGAACCCCTAATTAATTTCGGGATATTTCTTTTTTTTCCTTTGATCCCCTGCCGCCTTGGAATCGTTGAGGAGCTGCTGCCTCATGGGTCCCGCATGTCATCCTCTCAGAACGGTAAATGTTTTTTTCTTGGACTTTGTTTACCAAATGATTTTTGGCTAATTTTTCTTTCGATCTCCTGCCGCCTTTAAAACGTTGAGGACGGTGCTGGCTCACGGGTCCCACATGTCAGCCTCTATGAACAATAAACGGCGAGGATCTCTGCTGCCTCATGGGTCCCGCATGTCATCCTCTTAGAACGAAAATGTTTCTTTTCTTGGATTTTGTACCAACATATTTTTGGTTTATTTTTTCTTTCCATCCCCTGCCGCCTTTAAAACGTTGACGACGCTGCTGGCTCATGGGTCCCCGATGTCAGCCTCCCCGTACAAGAAACATATGATATCTTGATTATTTTGCAGACAATAAACAGTGTATTGCGCTCTGAGCTATTTCAAACGGAAAATTAAATCTTTATTTTTACATAAACAACTTATATGTTGAATCTCCTTGTTTTTTTTGTCTTTGCGAAGCATAGGACTTTGCTGTTTTTTTTAGAAAATTTGGAACTTTCCTGTTTTGGAGTGGGCTGAAATTGTACGAGTCAAAAGGCCAAGCAGGATAGTTCGAAGGCCCAGATGTTCAGATGCAGCCCAATTGAAATCTTTCTTCTTGGATTTTTTTCACCCCCGATTTCGGCTACTTCATTTTTCTTTTGGTTACGTGCCGCCTTGGAAACGTTGAGACCGTCTGCTCGTAAAATGGGACCCGCATGTCATCCTCTACGTACAATAAAATTTCTATTCTTGGATTTTTTTGTCTCTGATATTTGGTCACTTGCCTTTTTCTTTCGATCCCGTGCGGCCTCTCAAACGGTGATACCGCTGCTGCTAAATGGGACCCGCATGTCATCCTCTATGTACAATCAAGTTTCTTTTCTTGAATTATTTTTGGCTCCTGATATTTGGTCACTTGCCTTTTTCTTTCGATCTCATGCCACGTTTGAAACATTGTGGAACCTGCAGGATCATGGGACCCGCATGTCATCCTCTATGTACTATAAAACTTTCTTTTCTTGAATTATTTTTGGCTCCTCATATTTGGTCACTTGCCTTTTTCTTTCGATCTCATGCCACGTTTGAAACGTTGAGGAACCTGCTGGCTCATGGGACCCGCATGTCATCCTCTATGTACTATAAAAGTTCATTTTCTTTGTTTTTTTCACCCTCTGATTTTTGGCTATTTCCTTTTTCTTTTGATCCCCTGCCGCCTTGGAAACGTTGAGTAAGCTGCTAGCTCATGGGACCCGCATGTCATCCTCTATGTCCATCAACTTTATTTTCTTGGATTTTTTTTGACCCCCTAATTTCTGGCTACTTTCTTTTTCTTTTGATCTCAAGCCGCATTTGAAACGTTTTGACCGCTGTTGCAAAATGGGACCCGCATGTCATCCTCTATGTAAATAAAGTTTCTTTTCTTGGATTATCTTTGGCTCCTGATATTTTGTCACTTGCCTTTTTCTTTCGATCTCATGCCGCCTTTGAAACTTTAAGTAAGCTGCTGGCTCATGGGTCCCGCATGTCATCCTCTACGAACAATAAAAGTTTCCTTTCTTGGAGTTATTTTTTACCCCTAATTTACGGCTTCTTGCCTTTTTCTTTTGATCTCATGCCCCCTTTGAAACGATGAGAACGCTGTTGGCAGGTCGGTCCCACATGTCATCCTCTATGAACAATAAAACTTTCCTTTGATGGATTTATTTTGAACCCCTAATTAATTTCTGGATATTTCCTTTTTTTTCTTTTGATCCCCTGCAGCCTTGGAATCGTTGAGGATGCTGCTGCCTCATGGGTCCCGCATGTCATCCTCTCAGAACGGTAAATGTTTATTTTCTTGGATTTTGAATAGCAAATGATTTTTGGCTTATTTTTTCTTTCGATCTCCTGCCGCCTTTAAAACGTTGAGGACGCTGCTGGCTCACGGGTCCCACATGTCAGCCTCTAACATTAAACGCTGAGGATGCTGCTGCCTCATGGGTCCCGCATGTTATCCTCTCAGAACGAAAATGTTTCTTTTCTTGGATTTTGTACCAACAGATTTTTGGTTTATTTTTTCTTCCCATCCCTGTCGCCTTTAAAACGTTGACGACGCTGCTGGCGAATGGGTCCCCGATGTCAGCCTCCCCGTATTAAGAAACATGTGATATCTTGATTATTTTGCAGACAATAAACTGTGTATTTTGCTCTGAGCTATTGCAAAGGGATAAATTAAATCTTTATTTTTACATAAACAAACTTATATGTTGAATCTCCTTGTTTTTTTTGTTTTTGCGAGGCATAGGACTTTCCTGTTTTGGAATGGGCTGAAATTGTACGAATCAAAAGGCGTCCAGCGGGATAGTTTGAAGGCCCAGATGGCCAGAAACAGCCAAATTGAAATATTCCTTTTCTTGGATTTTTTGACACCCTTATTTCTGGCTACTTCCTTTTTCTTTTGGTCATGTGCCGCCTTGGAAACATTGAGACCGCGGCTGCAAAATGGGACCCGCATGTTATCCTCTATGTACAATAGAAGTTTCTTTTCTTGGATTATTTTTGGCTCCTGATATTTGGCACTTGTCTTTTTCTTTCGATCTAATGCCGACTTTGAAACCTTCAGACCGGTGCTGCAAAATGGGACCCGCATGTCATTCTCTATGCACAATAAAGTTTCTTTTCTTAGATTATTTTTGGCTCCTGATATTTGGTCACTTTCCTTTTCCTTTCGATCTCATGCCGCCTTAGAAACGTTGAGGAAGCTACTGGCTCATGGGTCCCGCATGTCATACTCTATGAACAATAAAAGTGTCCTAAATTGGATTTATTTTTTACCCCTAATTTCTGGCTATTTGCCGTTTTCTTTTGATCCCCTGCCCCCTTTGAAACGATGAGGACGCTACTGGCAGGTCGGTCCCTGACATAGGCATCCCCAATGGGCCTGCCGAAGATAGTACCCGGGGTTTACTAAAGGCCCACTACTCGAAGAATAAGAAGACTCGGAAGCCCAAGATATTATTAAGGAAAGCTAGAATTGTAATAGGAAGCATTATTTGTAATCTTTCGGGAGGAGTTAGAAACTTTCTCGGACTTTGTAACTTGTACAATACGAATCCCTCGGCTCCGCCTCCTATATAAGGGGGAGTCGAGGGACAAAGAAAGCATCGAATCATTGTTTCTCAAAACCTAGTTTCATATTCGTCGAGTACTTTTCTGCTGAAACCTTCGAGATCTACTTGCCCTCTACATCCAACTAAACCCTAGTCTACAATCCGTAGGCATTGATAAGTTAATCCCTTGTCAATTGGCGCCGTACGTGGGATCTAGAGGCGACAAAGGAGCTGATCTCGATGGCACGTTCAAGATCGTCGACTTCATCGGTAGCAAGCAATATCATGGACAGAGGTAAACGGATCGAAACTGGTCTCGTTGATTTTATTCCTCACCCGCCCTCCCGTTTGGATGCATATGCGTAT